>NW_024870819.1:600000-882500 GCF_019054845.1 Dipodomys spectabilis | reverse complement strand
GAGTGGTGAGCTAGAGACATGAGGCAACTTTGGAGTAGAGTAGGAAATTGACGTCCTTGTCAGTGAGTGGGAGAATAGAGAATTTCCCAGAGCCTAGGAATGTGGCCAGCCCACCTTTCCCATTCCAGTGCTCAGATGTCTGAAACAACAAGACTCCATGAGAGAGCTGCGGGCAAGAAACTACTGCCAGAACACTGGCAGAAGAATCCTCCCCTTAGACTTGCAACATTCAAAAAACAACGAACATGAAAAAGGGAGGGAGCCCCAAAACAAACGCAACTGGGGAGGGTGATTTATCGGAGGGTCCAGCCAAAGGTGATGCTGACTGGGGGTCTCCCCTGCCTTTGGACAAAGTCACAGCCAACAGGGACAAGAATATCAAGGGTTGCTATACCACCAAGGATCTGCAGAGGCGCTAGCGACACGTGGTGCCCACCCTGGACTGCAGCAAAGGAGGAAAACCAGGCACTCTGTGCCAAGATCCAACCACTGAAGCAGGAAAAGACAGACCTGCAGGATCGACTGGAGAAAGAGAGGGACAAGATAGCTGAGGTGCACGAAGAACCAAAAACAGAGCTAGAGATCCACAAGCCACCCATACAGAGGTTGGTTTCTGCAGAAAGTGATTTACAATCTGCAACGGCCTAAGTGAAGCAGGTGGGCCAATGACAGAGAAATGGAGCAAGAAGTTCTCACCTGCCACCTGCAGGCCGCAGAGTGGCGCATGGTGGAGTTCGAGATGGCCGCTTCTGCCGTCACTGCTGCACAGAAGGAGATCGAAATGTTCTTTGAACAGCTGAATGATGTGACACTTCAGCTCGAGGAAAAGACCAGAAGCTTCAATGACCTGGAGCAAATGAACACAGTGTTGCAGGAGAAACTGGAAGCACTCTGGACACAGAAGAGTAACAGGAAGAACAGAATCTGCAAGTTCCAACAAGTGCTGGTGGGGCGGGAGGTACTGAAGACACTACTGGATAACCTGAGCTGTATGGTGACCTCAGAAAATCTGGAGAGAGACACCTTCACAGAGAACCTGTGCATTGAGAGTTCCTCATGGAAGGAGGAGGCTCAGTGGCTGACTGACCAGGTGAACCAACTGACAGAGGAGAAGGAGAGAAGGGAGAGGCAGGTGCTGGACCTAGAGAATGAGCTGGGGGAACTGAGAAGGAAGCTGATAGAGCCATCTCAGGCTGAGCAACAGTTGCAGGCCCAGGCCTACCACACGCAGATGGAGTTGAAAAACCTGGGGGAACTAGGTCATATCCAGGTCAAGGAAAACCAGAAGCTCTGTCTCTAGAATGCAGAGCAGTGGAACAACTATGGAGACTGGAGGATAAGGCTCACAGTCGACAGGAGATCCCTGAGACCCCCATGGTGCGCATGTGTGTGTGACCCATAGCCAGAGGAATAGCTGGCCCTGCTGTGGGATGCTCTCCACAGGGTGATCACAGAGATGGAGGAGCTCACCAGAATCCTGAACTCAGAGCATCAGGTGAAGAAACATCTGTGGGAACAGCTAGATCACTTAGAGGAGAAGATAGAGGAATGGAAAGAGGTGTCCAAGAGAGAGAGCCATGTGGCTTGGGAGCTGCAGGAGCAGCAGGAGCAATCCCTGGCCCAGCTGCAGGAGCTCAGAGCCACCTGTCAGCAGCACATTGCCTCCAATAAGCGGCTGAACTCTGAGAAGGAGGCCCTGTAGCAGCACCTGCAGAAGCAGACCAAGCTGATGGATCACCTGAAGCAAGTGCAAGGCCAAACCAACTAGGGGGGGCAGGTGGTGCGCCCAAAGTGGCAGGACATGCTCAAGTGCTGGGAAGCAACCAGAGCACAGGAGGAGTGCCTGCAGGCCCAGCTGGGCTTCCTGGCTTTCCCTAGGGAAGGGAAAGCCATGAGCCCTGGAGAAGCAAAAGGTGAGGAGGTAACTCCCCCAGACGTGACCAAGCAGAGGCTGGAGACATCCCCCAGACGGAAAGGGATTTGGCTCTGCAAGCGCTCTCGGAGGCTGAGATCCACAGGGGGAAACTCCTGCTACACGAGCGGTGGCCCTGCTGCAGGTGACCAGCCCACCCAGCAGCACAGTGCCAGACAGAGCTGGAGCCACAGGACCCCTGCTCCATGAGCTGCCACCACAGCAGGCATAGGGATAGGAAGTGGGACACGTGGGCATCCAAGAAGAAAATCTGCTATGTCCATGACCTGCATGATGAGGTGGACTTCCATAGTCCAGCAGATAAGCTCCACCATCGATGCAGCGAGCTGTTGGCACACAACCGCACTGTGGAGGAGTCCCTCATGGGGTGTAAAGAGCAGACATTCGTCCGGGATGAGCTGTGTTGGGAGAAAGCTGAGCACATGTGCTGGCTCTCCCAGGAGAAGATGGAGAACAGAGAGCTGCAGAAGCTGCTGTCGCTCCTTGCAGGGGAAAGCACGGACAGCAGGCTCCAGCCCCCTGCCATCACCACTGCTTCAAATACCTCAGGCTCTGTGGTGAGCGAAAGGAGGGAGGAGCAGAAAGGTTTTGAAGATTTGCAACTTCAAGACACCTTGGAAACTGCCAGAGAAGAGGTCAGTGTTCCTGACCCCGTAGATAACTCCCCCATGGAGCACGTCCTGCAGCAAATGCCCCACATCAAGAGTGGCCTGCAGCTCGTGGGCTCGGGCAAGGAGTGCTCTCTCCCTTTCTTCCGTAGACTGATCTGGATGATGACTCTATATGACATACTGACTTTCAAAAGCCTAGGCAGCCACCAGAAGTAGATGGCCAGATGGCCTTCTCTCAGGCCTTCATCTGCCACGAGATGGGATGGATAAACTGTGGGTCAGGTAGGGCAAAGGCTGCTGGGTTGCGACCCAAATTCAAGGGACATCTAATGGCACATTGGTGGCCAGGGAAGAGACCCATGTTATGCTTATCACAAACAATAAATTGTTTTCAAAGGGAAGAAAAGCCTCCAACAAAGATTCGTTCTTCCAGTCCTGGGTGTTGAACTCAGGGCCTGGCCACTGTCCTTGAGCTCTTATGGTCAAGGCTGGCACTCTACCAGTTGAGCCCCACCTCCCCTTCAAGCTTTTTCTGGATGGAATTGAACCCAGGGTATCAGTCATTCTAGGCAACCATCTACCACTGAGCCACATTCACAGCTAGGATGATTCCTCCCCCCCCCCAAACCCATATGGCCATTCCTCAGATAAATAGGAAGTAGGGGCTAGGACGAATATGAAGCACAAGTATTGTTCACACAGAAATACTCCTCTGCCCCCTCTTTGATCCACTTAGTTGAACTTTCTATTCTAACATTTAGGGATGAGAGAGGGAGAGGTGAGTCCCGAGAGAGGAGTACCATGAGCAGTGGCCCTGTGAGCCCCACAGCCTACCTCACACAAGTGGTCCTCTAGATTCTGATCTTACCTGATTCAATTTGGAGTCTACACTATCTCTCCACCACTTCAAGGCTCAGGATGAAATAAAGGCCAGCCCTGACTTCAGCCCACACACAGGGTAGAAGCTCCTAATCCCAGACTGACTTTCACCTCTGACTTCCCCGAGTTAGGCTGGACCCACCACTCATCACAATGTTGGCAGTGATGACCTCATGGATGGATTCCAGGAAGAAGGTCTATGGCAAAGAGCAGAAGCAGCAGGGTGAGAAGGGTGGAAGGAGGCAGGGTGATTGCTCTGGGATCTTCCTCCTTGGAGCCCTCCCATCAAGCCAGAGCCATGCTGACCCAAAGCATGGCCAAGGCCAGGGTGTGAGATCAAACAGGATTCATTTCAGGGACGCAAAGCGGGTTCAATATATGCAAATCAATTAATAATATTCATCACATCAACAGGAGCAAGAATAAGAACCACATGGTTATCTCAATAGATCCAGAAAAAGCATTCGACAATATCCAACACCCCTTTATGATGAAGGTTTTGGAAAAATTAGGAATCCATGGAACATTCCTCAATACAATAAAGGCTGTATATGACAAACCTACAGCCAACATTATACTTAAATGTAAAAAACTAAAGCCATTTCCTCTTAGCACAGGAACAAGACAAGGATATCCACTCTCTCCACTTCTCTTCAATCTAGTATTAGAATGCCTAGCTACAGCAATAAGACAAGATGCAAAAATAAAGGGGATCCAAATAGGGAAAGAACAAATAAAACTCTCCCTCTTTGCAGATGACATGATCTTGTATTTAAAGAATCACATAGACTCCACTCCCAAATTACTCAAGCTGATTCAAAACTTTGACAAAGTATCAGGGTATAAAATTAACCCCCCAAAATCAATGGCTTTTCTGTATGCCAACAATGAGAAAAGTGTGGCTGAAATTAGGAAAGCAACTCCATTTGTAATAGCCCCCCCAAAAAATAAAATACCTAGGAATTAACTTAACTAAAGAAGTGAAGGACCTCTATGATGAAAACTTTAAAATATTGAAAAATGAAATCAAAACAGAACTTAGAAAATGGCAAAACCTCTCATGCTCCTGGATTGGAAAGATTAACATCGTGAAAATGGCAATACTTCCCAAGGCTATCTACAAATTCAACGCGATACCTAGGCTCTATCCCTGAGTTTTCTATTTTTTTTCAATGTATGTCATTTTACTTTTATTTATTTTTTTTTATTGTAAAGATGCTATACAGAGGGTTACAGTAACACGAGTGAGGTAATGAGTACATTTCCTCTTGAACATTGTTACCCCCTCCATTGTTTTCCCCCTACCATCCCTTCTCTCCCTACCTTCCCCCAGGTTCTTTTTTCTAGGTCTTTTGTTGTTCCATATGAATTTTTGGACTGTTTTCTGTATTTCAGTGATGTACGTCATTGGGATTTTAATAGGAATTGCATTGAATTTGTATATTAGTTTTGGAATATTACCATCTTTACCATATTAAGTCGGCCTATCCAAGAGCATGGGAGGTCTTTCTATTTCCTAGTGTCTTCTGCAATTTCTTTCTTTAACTTTTTATAGTTTTCATTAAATAGTTCTTTTACATCTTTGGTTAGGTTAATTCCTAAATATCTTATTTTTTGGGAGGTTATTGTGTCCCTGAGTTTTCTTGCTCAAGGCTAATGTTCTGCGACCTGAGCCACAGCCCCACTTGCCTTTTGATGGTTACTTGTAAGTAAGAGTCTCAAGGACTTTGGTGGGGGCCCCAGGGAAGGAAGAGTAAACACAACTCTGGTAGGCGACCCCTGCCCCCTGGTGGCCAGATGAGGGATATGCAGCCCCATGCCATTGTTCTCTAGACTTCAATTTTGGGAAGTGACCAGGGCCAAGCTGACTTTTATTCACGCTGAGTGCTGATGCATGCCAGAGCAGGTCTGTTCCCCCTAGGCCATGAGAGCTCCAGGAGGCCCAGCACCCAGGGGCACAAGGAAAGGAGAGGTCAGTTCCAGGCCGAGCTAAGAGCCTTTGCCCACAGACACCCCAACTTGGCCTTCCCTTCCTGATCACCATAAGACCTGTCAAAGAACAACCCAAAAAAACAAAATTGAAGCTATGACTCCAAGTGGAAGAGCTCTAGCATTGAACCAAAGAGCTCAGGGAAAGGGACCCCAAGCTTTGCGTTCAAGACCCCCAGTTGACTCTCCCCCATAAAACACAGGTTGGCTAATGTAAACTAGTAGGATTTGTGAAGTGTTTCTGAAGAATGGTGATACTGAAGAAAGCACCCTAATTCTAATGACAGCTGAACTCTGACATACAGCTATGTGCTGAGTCCTTCACAGGGTGCTGTTTGCTGGGGCTTTTCCACATTGGGGTTTTGTGCTGAGTCCTCAAAAAGGTGTTGTTTGCTGAGTCATCCCAAAGGGTGCTATGTGCTGAGTCCATTACATAACGTACTGTGTGCTGAGTCCTTCAAAAGGTGTGGTGTGCTAATTCATCCCAAAGGCTGCTCCTATGTACTGAACCCTTGAGAAGAGAGGGATGAGGAGAATTTTTCAAGTGTTGTGTGCCAAGTCCTTTACACAGGGTTCTCTGTACCGTCCTTCAAATGGTGCTGTGTGGTGAATCCTTTGTCAGTGTGGTATGTGCTGAGTCCTTCCACAGGGTGGTATGTGCTGAGTACTTCAAAATTGTGCTATGTGCTGAGTCTTTTGAAGGGTGGTGTGAACTGTTTTACACAGGGTGCTACATACTCAGCCCTTCAAAGGGGCTGTGTGTGCTCTTAACACAGGGTGTTATGTACTGAGTCCCTGGGAAAGAGTGCTACACGCTGAGTTTATCAAAGCATGCCATGTGCTGAGTCCTTTACACTGCGGGCTATGGACTCCCTCCTTCAAAGTGTGCTGTGCTGTGTGCTGAGTACTCTACACAAGGTACTATATGTTGAGTCCTTCAAAGGGAGCTGTGTGCTGAATCCTTTACACAGGGTGCTTTATGCTGTTTTTTGAAGTGTGCTGTGTGCTGAGTCATCTCAAAGGGTGCAATGTTCTGAGTCCTTGAGAGGTTGTTATACCCAACAGTCTCACACACACACACGCACACAATCACACACACACAATCACACACACACGCACACACACACACACACACACACACACACACACGAGGGTCACTGTGTACCTGGTTGGTGTGAGATGGAGGAGAGTCTCCTCCACCAGGGGGGCTAAGAGAGAATCAATTCCCAGGGAAGGGACTGGCATTGGGGGGGAGTGCTGTGCTGTGGTGAGGCTGCAATTGCCATGGCCTGGAAGGCTTAGGGCCTAATCAGGGCTGGGCTTGCAGCCAAGGGTGGAAGGAGGGGCTTAGTGGAAAAGTGGACATGGCCAAGGGAAAGAGGGGGCAGGGGCCAGGGCTCACTGAGATGGCAGCAGTGCCCAGGAGCATGGGGGAAAGCACTGGGGGAGGGGGCAGGCACAAGGTGGCCCAAGAGAGGAGTGGGGGCAGAGAGAGAGAGAGGAGAGAAAAGAGCAAGCACATGCATAAGGGCAAGCAGTTTCATCATCTGGCGGCCTCCCCAAACATTTGCACAGGTCCTGGTGGGGAGCACAGAGCCTATAGAGCTGGCACAGCAGGCACCCTGCCACGGGCAGCCACGAGGATGCGCGGTGGTCATGGCAGCCCTGAGATTGAGGTCCCGGTGTAGTGAGCATGGAGGTGATGGTGGCAGGGTCGGCCTTGGAAGAGGAGGAGGAGCAGAGGCCTCGTGCAGCTCCTCTATGTTTCCACAGATACACTTGCCTCCTCCCAGCAGCATGGTGTGTCAAACACAGTGCTTTCAACTTGGACCCGCATTGTCTCTCACAGTCGCCCAAAAGAGATGGCACACCCCTGGCCGGTTTTCAGCCCTGACCCGGTCCCAGCCCTCAGTCCTTGGACTCCAGGCCCACATGCACACAAAGCCACTGCCTACAGCTTCTCCCAGCAGCACAGGTGAGTGGCTGCCAAGGGCCCACAAACTGTGAACCCTCCCGCCCCACTTCTTCCCCTGCTGACATGGACCCAAGCCTCTTGCCTCCCCTCTCCCATCCTTCTCTCACCTGTGTTGCACCCCACAGTCTGCCATAGCCCTACCACAAATGTTCCCCAGGTGAGGGTGAGGGTGGGTGTCGACCCGGGGATCCCACCCCCATCCCTAGTGGTCAGTGTCCCAGGAAACGGGAAGATGCAGGAAAGAGTGAGAAGGAGGAGCCACAGAGCCCCTGGCCTGGAGCAGTGGGAGCAACACAGCTGTGCATCTGCACCCTTCTTCTCCCTGGTGGGAACCTGGTGGCTTTAGTCAGAGGTGGGGAGCAGCACCTCACCTGCCTTTCTGGATCTTTTCCTTTTTGCTGGGGGTGGTGGGTGTTGGATGGAGAAGATAGGCCCTCCTTGCTGTGTGAGCCCTTATCTTTTGTGCTCAGTCACCCTTTCCCTTGAGGAGGGTCCCAGAAGAGCCCACTAGGGAGGTGAGGGCATTGGGAGTCAGATAGAAGGTGAATATCTGGGAGGAACACACCCCTTCCCACACACATACACTCGGCCTGTTCCCCCCCATCCCAGCTGTCAACAGTCCTCACAGGGTGATCACATTTCTTAGCTCTGCCAGAATCTGCTGGTGTTCCAGGTACATCTGGTCTCCTAGTCCTCCCCAAGAATCCACCAAGTCACCCAGACTCATCTAGGCTGGAAGTAGGGAGTCCATTCATGTATGTAGCCTTTAGGATCCCATCCATTTCCCCAACACTGCCCCCACCCCAGGTCAGACACACCTCTGGGACACTATGACCCCCTGCTTGTTTTCAGTCCTGGCTCTGAGGAGCCACCAATCTCAGCACAACACCCAGCATCCTGACCTGAGGTTTTGGTGAATGGTGAGTCAAGGCTGGTTGTTCCCAAGGGAAAGGGTCTGGCCCTGGAGAAAGGGAGAGGCAGGGTGGTTCAACATCATTAGAGTGGTGCTTCCTTGGATCAAGCCCCTGGTTCTGACAATGGAACCCCCGTGCTCCAGCTTGCACCTTGTCCCAGAGGAGGAACAAGCAATCTCAGGAGAGGCACTGCTCTGAATCTGTTTGTGTGTGTGTTTGTGTGTGTGAGTGTGCAAGAGAGAGAGAGAGAGAGGAGAGAGAGAGAGAGAGAACATCTTTCCCTTATACAAGTAGACTGTGCTTAGGTGAGTGATCAGTTGGCAAATTGCAGGTACTGCATGGATTAGTCTTCTGTCACAGTCTGTATGTGTGTGTGTTGGGAGAGCAGGGAGATGAGAAAAAATGAAAATATATTTGTCATCATGTCTAAAAAGAGCAAAAGCCTTTTATTTGTGTGTGTGTGTTTGTTGTTCTTTTTTCATCAATGCCAAGTATGAGTCTAGCCATAATTTTTTTTCTCCTTCACCGTTTCATGGCTCCTTTGGGGGAAGATTTCAGTAGATGTTCCTTTCCACCTATCTCTTCCCTCTGTCCTGTATCCCACAGTAGCTGCTGGGTCTCCCCTAAGAGGCCTATGTGAACCGCAGACCAGAGTGGACACCTGTGCTTCTGTCTTCAGCCTGAATGCTTGTGAGACCAGTGTGACCACAGCTGCACTCTTCCAGCGAGACCATTTGCTCTCCTGTGTATAGTTGGAGCTAATTCAAGGATTGAGAATGTGTCTACAAAACATAATTAGGGACTGAGATGTGGGGGAGTAGGGCAGGGGCTGTGAAGCTAGTAGGGACTGGGGAGTGGTGAACGTTGTTACATATTAGACGTTTCACCACGACCGAGGATGAGGGGGCAACCTTACCCAGGGCATTGACGGTGTTCATGGGCATCTAGGCAGGGTGCTTCAGGCCCCCAGTGGTGGCGTGTTCCCTCCTGGGGAGGTGCACCGGTGGGCAGTCCTCCCTGGAGTCCTTCACACTCCAATCTGCATCCCTTTAAGGCCGTTTCCAGCTGGGCAGTGGTAGGCAAGTGTGTTTCCCCTCCTGGAGCTTGCTCGGTATCAGGCCGTGGCAGTTAGCTAAGGCTCTCTGAGTGCCAGTTTCTATAACATGCTGTAGGCTGTCTGGAAGGAAAAGGGGACCACTGACTTTGGAACCCTTTATGTTTGATTGGGACAACTGAAATGCCACCTTTTCCAGGGTTTTTTCTTGAAGCTGGCAATTTCCACTAACACCTGGGATTATTAGATAGACCACTTCAGCCACCAAACAAGGACGTTCAAAGCAGCACAGGCAGAGTTCCCCAGCCAGATGGTCTCCTGCTATGAATTTCGTGCTTTGACCGCCTTTATGCAGCAGCTGTTGATTCTCCTCAGGCTCTCTCTAGGGTGACCACCACAGTCGAGGATGCCGTGGGGAGCAGTGATTGTGACCTCGCCATCCCTAGCCTGCCGGTTGTGAACAGAGATGATTCCCAGCATCTGCACTGGACTCTGGGAGATTCAGAAACCCGGGACACCTCGAGGATCCTTTCTCTTCAACATGAAACTTGGGGGCTGGATGTGGTAGAACATCCTGGCTGGCCCCGGGGGGAGAAGAGGAGGCCCCTTGAGCCAGGCCTTCACCTCACGGCAACCTTGTTCACACTTGAGTAGGGAATTGAGTGCCACAGAGCTCGTCAGCCATTGGCCAGAGATCTTTGAGAAGATAGGCATCCCAGAAGCCCCAGAATCCAGCGAGTACATCGTGGCTCACATCCTTGGAGCCAAAACAGTTAAGTGCGGTGGCACCAGGACGGTGGAAAGAGGGAAGAAGGAGAACTGGGAGAGGTACATCAGGTTCCCCCCCACCCAGGATGCTTACCTGTATGGGATGGGACATTTCTGTAGTATTGTCATAGACAGATGCTCATTTATTTATCCAACCACGAGTTACAGTGTGCCAAGTTCCAGTGTGTGGGGAGGTTATAGACGATGAAAGGTTCCAGTGCTGGTTCCACAGCACATGAAGAAACCTTGGCTTGAGCTGGATGCTGGAGCATCACTCTAGTCATCCTAGCTATTAAGGAGGCTGAGTTAAAAAGATAGAGGCATAAAGCCAAGGCAGGAAAGACTTTAAGGCTCATATCTCCAACTAACTACCAAAAAGAAAAAGCCAAATAGTCTGGTTCAGTAGTGGGGCTACTGTGTGGTCCAAGGACCAGCTTTGAGTCACTGAGCAGGATTCACTCCCTTTTCTACCAGGTGAAACACACCTGTAAAATTTGGAGGCACTCATCCCAGATGTGCTAGTGTGTGAAAATTGCTGTCTCTAATGAGGTAATGAGCCCCTGGTTTTATTTTTTCTGAAAAGGATGGGTTTTGATGTTTCCAGTTATACAGGTTACTAGTTGTAAAGGGAAAATATATTAGAAAGGTGGCCTGCCCACCATCTCCTCCATGTTCCTGTCTCAAAGGTAATAAGGGTAACATACCACATTGTACCACCTCAGGCTGGTACAAGTAACCACTTTTGGTATGGGAGGACTTTAGATTAGAGGTACTGATAGCAAAGAATAGGAGAGAGTACATCAGTGCATCTTCCTCTGAAGGATTCTGTAACCCTGGGGGAGAATAGTGTTTGGATATGACAACTTTAGGCTTGTTCTGCCATCCTGAGAAAAGGAGTAAACAGAGGTACATACAGGACACAGATGGAACTATTAGCATACACACACAGACCAAGAACCACAGACACTTAACACACATGTCCCACACCACTCAATTTTGACCTCTACAGAGATCCCAGTTGACAGAGAGAACATCCCAGATTGCCTCTTGAGGATGCTGCAGATGACCTCTGGAGGATGTCTCATATATCCTCTCTAGAAGGCCCTAGATGACCTCTCATGGAGGTTCCAAATGGCTTCCCAAGAAAGTGTCAGTTGACCTCCAAAGGAGTTTCCAGATGTCTTTTCAATGAGGATGAGATTACCTCATGTGTAGCTCCCAGATGGCCACTCAAGGAGGCCACATATGGACTCCAGAGGAGGTACCAGATAACCCTCTTGAGAGCGTGACAGATGACCTCCAGAGAAGGTCCCATATAGCTTCTCTGGGAAGTCCCAGATGACATCCGAAGACAGTCATATTTTTCATCAAGGTAACCCAAGATGACCTCCCACATAAGCTCCACATGACCTCAGGAGGTCGTCCTAAATTGCCGCTTAAGGAATCCCCAATGAATACTTTTGAATAGGTCTCAGGTGGCCTCCTGAGGAAGCCCCAGATGACCTCTGAAGAAAGTCCAAGATGGCCACTGGAGAAGGCCCAAGATGACCTCCAGGATAGGTCTCAGATAGCTTCTCAAGGAAGTTGCAGATGAACTCTTGATGAAGTTCCAGATGGCTTCCCACGGAAGCTCTACATAACCTCTCAAGGAGGTTCCAGATGGCTTCCCAAGGAAGCCCAGTATGACCTCTCAAGGAGTTCCCAAATGGCTTTCCAAGAAAGCCACAAATGACCTCTAGAGGGGGTCCCAAAAACAGGCTGGCAAGCTTGCCCAGACGCACCCCTAGAGGTACCTATATGACTTTTGTCCATGTTGGTCCTCTGGAGACAATCACTCAAGGCCCTGAAAGCTGACACTCTCAACTATGGGAATTTTCCCCTGGGGCCAAGGCCTGATGCCACCCAAACGGATTAATCTCCATGGGGTCTCCAAAAATTCGGACCTCTATTGTTCAAGAGAATACATCAGGATACATTTAATATAATAAATGTTCTCCAAACCACCAACCCCCAAAATTATGATATCCAAAGCTCCAAACATCAAAGGGCAAGCCTTTTTTCCCTTTGCCTTTGTCTCTTCTTCGCTACAGACCTATACTTCCTTTGAAGTCTTTCCCATTTTCTCTTCTACCAATTCCTTCTTCTGTTCAGGCCTCTCTACTCTCCACAGGCCTGGGTCGTCAGTTGCCATCCTTCACCTCCTGCTCTCCCTCAACTTCCTCTCCTCCCAGGTCTTTCCCCTTCTGCTATCACACCACTTCCTTCCTTCCAGGACTTTTCAATTTTTATCTCCCCTTCCATTGCTCTGAACAAGCAGCATATATAAAGTCTGTACCCTTTTTCCACTCCAACTGCTAACAGTTTTCAACTGTCACATCCCAAACTCCCCACAGCCCAATCACTTCTTAACTGCTCAACATTTGGTGATTAATGTATCAGTCCTTCCCACAGAATACCCTGTCTTTTCAAGCTGGCCAGGAGATGGGACCACGCTGATTATCAGACCCTATAGATTACTGGGGCCCTGCTGATTATTACAGTATCCTCCTTGTGAACTAGTAGCAATAGAAATTGGAAATTTGATTGTGATATTACAAACTCATTGTGACATCACAAACCCATTTTGACATCATCATTAGCATGACATCAAAAACCCATTGTGACAATATTGTCATTGTGACATCATGATTTCATTGTGATATCTCAAATCTATTATGACCTCTTAGATCCTTTGAAAACTCACATGGCCTTTTCAACATTACAGTCGCTTTGTGTCCCCATATCCTTGTTGTTAAGTAATGACAATTGAGATCAGACATGCCATTTTAACATCAAAAATTGTTTGTGACATCCTCAACAGTGTGACATCACATTTTCATTATGAGAGCATCAGCTCATTGTGACATCACCAAACTCAATGACATAATCGCATTATAACAACAATTGTCATTGTGACCTCATAAACACATTGTGAATGCCTATTCTGTGATTTCATTGTATTTCAAATGTGGCATGAGAGTTGATATCAGAAACACATTTTTGTGCCTACATAACCATTTTGACATCATAATCACATTGTGACATCACAGCGCCATTGTGATATAACTAATACCATGTAACATCACAAACCTCTCCTATCCTCATAACTTCTGTGAAATGCTGACATTGTGATATCAGAACTTTTTGCCTCATAATTTGTTTCCACCCTCATATTTCATGTGTGACATGAGATACCAAAAATCCACTGTGACATCATCACCATTGTGACATCAAACTGACAGATGTCATGAACATCGTGTCACATTGTGACTTCACAAAAAGTTTTGATGTTGCAATTAGTTGGTGATGCCATACAGGTAAGGGGTCACAGTAGGTCTATGATGTCACAATTGGTTGGTGATATCCAAATGGCATAAAGTTTCTCAGTTGTCATGAAATCACAGAGAGTATGAGTTCACAAATGGACTGTGGTATCTCCAAAGGCATGGTTGTCACAAATGTGATGAAGTCCTAGGAGGATTGTGATGTCATAGTGTGACACAATGGTCATGATATCTGTCAGTATGATGTCACAATGGTCATGATGTCACAGTGGATTTCTGATATTACATATCATAACTGAAATATTATGTTTGAAAACAGATTACGAGCTCATAAAGGGCCTAAGACATCACAGTTGTAGCACGTCAGAAGACTAATGAGGACAGGGCATGTTTATGATGTCACAGTGTATTAGTGATATCACCATGGCACTGTGATGTCACAAAGTGATTGTGATGCCATATATCTATGAGATCACAATGATTTTCTGATATCAACCCACATGCCACATTTAAAATAGAATGAAATAAGAGAATAGGCATTTACAATGTGTCTATAACATCACAATGACAGTATAATGTCATAATGCTGTGAGGTCATTGTAAATGGGTGATGTTGCAAGGAGGTGATGCTGTCATAATGAATATGTGTTGTCACACTGCTGATGGGGTCACAGTTACAGTGGCATATATGAATTCAATTGTCATGTGTTCAAATTGAGGATATGGGTACACAAAGGGACTGTGATGTCACAAATGCCTTATGTGTTTTCAAATGTACTTAGGGGTCATGATAGCTTTATGATTCACAGTTGTGATGAGGTCACAATGGGTTTTTGATGCTATAATGATTTTGTAATATCTCAAACACATGTCCAATTTGAATTGCTACTATTTCACAATGTGCATACAAGTTCACAGAAGGAGCGTGAAGTCCTAAGTGACATGAATCTTTTTAAATATTGTGAGGTCATATTAGGTTTTTGAAAACACAGTGGGACAGTGATATCACCATGGCAATGTCAACTCATACATCATGTCAGAATATTGTTTTGGTGTCACAAATAGTTGATGATGCCACATGGGTGATGAAGTCACAAAAGATTGGTGATGTCACAATGTGCTGGCCATGTCACAATGACATGATGGTTCTCAATTGTCTTTAACTTACAATGAGTATATGAGTTCACAAAGGGACTGTGTTTTCTCCAAAAGTTTGTGTTGTCACATATTGAAATCCTAAAAGGTTTGTGATGTCAGAATTTGATACAATGGTTATGACATCTGGCAGTGTGGTGTCACCATGATCATGATGTCACTGGGAATTTGTGATATCAAATGTCATATTTGAAATCTAATGAGGTCACTAACAGATTATGAGGGAAAAAAAGGCATGTCACAAAAGTTATGATGACAGGATAGGTTTGTGATGTCACGGTCTGTTAGTGATATCACAATGGCAATGTGATGTGCAAAGGGGTTTTGATGTCATAATGATTATGAGTTCATGATTTGTTTATGATATCCACCTATATGCCACATTTGAAGTCGAATGAAATCACAGAAAAGGCATTCATAATGTGTCGATGATATCACAATGACAATGTGAAATTATAATTTTATCATATTTTAGTTTTGTGATTTCACAATGAGCAGATGGTATCACAACGACAATGTGATGTCACAGTTGTGATGACCTCACAAACTTTTTGATGTTAAAATGTCATGTCTGATTCTCAATTATCAATATTTCACAGTGGGGTTTGGGTACACAAAGGCACTGTTATGTCACAAAGATATGTATTTTTTCAAAGGTTATAAGAGGTCATAATAGATTTGAGATGTCACAATGTGATCCTGGTGTCTAAACGCAATGTGATGTCACAATGGGTTCATGATGTCACAGTGGTTTTGAGGTCACAATGGGTTAGGTAGGTCATGTGTTTGTAATATCACAATTATTTGTCCAATTTTAGTCGCTATTAGTTCCCCATGAGGACACTGTAATAACAAGCAGTACCCCTATAATCCACGTGAACAGATAATCATCATGAACTCCTGGTCTGGACCACCAGAGAGGGGGGTGCATGTTGCTGGAGTGGGCAGGACATGCTGCTGAAGAGATAGGATGTTAAGCCCCACATGGTTAGCTGCCAAGAAGTTATTGGGCATGGACATTTGGGAAGTGATGATTGAAAACTGTAATGCAGGAAACATATTTTAGTGGGGCAGGGTACAGCCTATATGTAGGTTGCATGTTCAGAGCAGCAGAAGGGGGAAGAAAAAGGGGAAAGGCCTGGAAGGAAAGAAGTGATGAGACTGCAGGAGGATAAAGACCTGGGAGGAGAGGAAATTGAGGAAGAGCAGGAGGTGAAGGATGGCAACTGGCCACCTGGACAGGGCAGGGAAGGCCTGTCAAGAGTACAGCAACCTGAAGAGAAGAAGGGAATGGTGGAAGGAAAAAATGAAAAGACCTGAAATGTAGGACAGGTCTGTAGAGAAGGAGGATGAAAAGAAAGGAAAAAGCCTTGTCCTTTGAAGTGTGGAGCTTTGGAGATTATTATTTTGGGGGTTGGTTGTTTGAAGACCAGTTAACAAATGGCTGGGCTGCTTTTTGGAGGTATGAGGGTTCATAGTTGAGGCTGCAGTTAGCTCTGGGGCTCCAGCCCATATCAAGGTAGTCGCTTGTTGCGAAATTTATGAAGACAAGACAGGTTTGTGATGTTACATTGCATTAATGATATCACAATATCAATATGAGCTCACAAAGGGAATGCAATGTCGCAATGGTGATGTCGTCACAATGGGTTTCTGAAATCAACCTCTATGCCACATTTGAGATAGAATGAAATCACAGAATAGGCAATCACATTGTCTCTATGACCTCACAATGTAAATGTGATGTCATAATGCTATGATGTCATTGTCATTTTGGGATGTCACAATGGGCTGATGGTATCCTAACAACAATGTGATCTCACTCTGTAGATGATGTCACAAAGCGTTTGTAATGGTACAATGGCATGTCTGATGTCAGTTGTCTTTTGTTCACAATGAGAATATGGTTACCCAAAGGGACTGTGTTGTTACAAACACCATGTGCTTTTTCAAAGGTGCTAAGAGATCACAACAGGTTTGGGATATCACAAGGTGATCGTGATATCACTGTGGCAATATGATGTCACAATGGGTTTGTGATGTCACAGTGGTGATAAGGTCACACTTGGATAGTGATGTCACAATGAAATTGTAATATCACCACTATAAGTCCAATTTTATTCTACTAGATCACAATGAAGATACAAATTAACATAAGGAGCTAGAAGTCAGAAAGGCCATAAATTTTGAAAAATATTATGAGGACATAATAGGTTGGTGAAAATGCAATGGGACAGAGATATCCCATTGGCAATGTGATGTTACCATTAAATGAGATAGTATTGTTTTGAAGTCAGAAATGGTGATCCATACAGGTGATGCGGTCACATAGGTTTGTGATTTCACAATGGGATGGTGATCTCACAATCTCATGCCAGATCTCTAATTGACAATGAATATGTAAGTTCATAAGGGATAATGATGTATCCAAAGGCATATGTTGGCACAAGTGTAATGGGTCTTAACAGGTTTGTGATTCACAATGTGACTCAGTGGTCATGACATCTGGCAGTGTGATGTCACAGTGGATTTCTAATATCACATGTCGTACCTGAAGTATGAGTTAAACAATTTATGAACTCAGTGATGCCAAAGAGATCACACTGGCAGCATGTCAAAAAATTTATGAGAATAGGACAGTTTTGTGATGTAACAGTGGGTTAGTGATATCATAATGGCAATGTGGTGGCATCAAGGTATTGTGATGTCATAATAATTATGTGGTCACAATATATTTCTGATATCAACCTACCTGCCACATTTGAAATAGAATGGAATCACAGAATAGGCATTCCAATGTGTCTGTAAAATCACAATGACCATGTGATGTCATAATGCTATGATGTCATTGTTTTATGATGTCACAATTGGCTGATGTTGTCATAATGACAATGTGATGTTACACTGGTAATGATGTCACAAAGTTTTTGCGATGTTAAAATGGCATGTATGACCTCAATTGTCATTAGCTCAAAATGAGGGTATGGGTACACAAATGGCCTGTGATGTCACAAAGGCCATGCTTTCTATCAAAGCTTCTGAGGTTATAATAGGTTTGGGTTGTCACAATGTGATCATATTGGCACAATGGCAATGTGATATCACAATGAGTTTGTGATGTCACCGCACTGATGAGGTCACAATGGGTTAGTGATGTCTCATCAAGTTTGTAATATAACAACGACATATACAATTTCAATTTCTTGTAATTCAGTATGAGGATACTGTAATAACCAGTGGAGCCAGAATTATCTGTGGGAGCCATTAATCTTTGTAAATTCTTGGCCTGGCCCACCAGAGAGTGTGGGGAAATCCACCAAAGGTGGAGATGTCAAGCCTCACATGGTGAGCTGTCAAGAAGTGATTGAAGGGCTGGGAAGGTGGCTCAGTGGTAGAGTGCTTGCCTTGCAAGCCAGAGGCCCTGGGTTCGATTCCTCAGCACCACATAAGCAAAAAGCAAAAAGCCGGAAGTGGCTCTGTGGCTCAAGTGGTAGAGCGCTAGCCTTGAGCTGAAGAGCTGAGGGACAGCGCCCAGGCCCAGAGTTCAGGCCTCATGACCGGATCCAAAAAAAAAAAAAAAAGAAAAGAAGTGATTGAACATTGGGCAGTTTGGAAAGTGACGGTTGAAAACTGTTAGGCAGAAGACCCGTTGGAGTGAGGAGGGGTACAACCTATATATAAGTTGCATTTTCAGAGCACTGGAAGAGGAGATAAAAATGAGAGCTAACCGGATGGAAGAAAGTGGTAATACAGCACGAAGGGAAAAACCTGAGAAGAGAGGAAGCAGAAAAGTGGTCATTAGGGCAGAGTAGTGCAGGCCTATGGAGACTGGAGAGGCCTGAAGAGAAGAAGAAAGTGGTGGAAGGGAAAAAGAGAAAGACCAGAAAGGAATGACAGGTCTGTAGTGAAGGAGGGAGTAATGGAAAAGTTAAAAGCCTTGCCCATTGAGGTTTGGAGGTTTGAAGTTCATAAATTTTTGGCTGGTGGTTTGCAGACCAATTAAGATAGGGCGGGGCTGCCCATTGGAGGTCTGAGGTTTGATGGTCAAGGCTGCTCTTGGACCTAGTTATCCAGTCCAGGATAAGGAAATCACAGTCTCCTTTCTAGTGTAAATTGGTTTATTATATTAAATGTGACTCAATGGTTTGTCTCCTTGCCTTAGAGGTAATAAGTACATGAGTTCACAGAAAGGCCGTGAATCTTTTAAGATATGATGTGGCCATAATAGGTTTGTAAAAACACAATGGGACAGTGAAATAACAATGCCCATACCACAATATCATGTCAAAATAATGCTTTGATACCACAATTAGTTGTTAATACCATTCTCGTGATGAGGTCACAATAAGTTTGTGATGTCACAATAGGTTCATGATGTCAGAGTGGCATGGGATATGTCAATTGTATTAATTGACAATGAATATATGAGTTCAAAAAGGGACTGTAATGTCTCCAAAGGCATGTGTTGTCACAAATGTGATGCCGTTCTAACAGCTTTGTGATGTCACAATATGACACAATGGTCATGACATCTGGCAGTATGATGTCATAAAGGATTTCTGATATCACATGTCATACCAGAAATATGAGATTGAAAACAGATTATGAGCTCACAAAGCGCTATGTTATGATGATGGCAGCATGTCACAAAACTTACAAGGACAGGACTGGTTGTGACGGCACAGCAGGTTAATGATATCACAATGGCAATGTGATTTCACAAAGGATTGTGATATCACAATGGTTATATGGTCAAAAGGGGTTTCTGAAACAGAGTGAATTCACAGAATAGGCCTTCACACTGTTAAGTCATAACAATGTCACTGTGATTTATAATTCTATGATGCCATTGTTGTTTGGTGATGTCACAATGACCTGATGGTGTCATAATGACAATTTGATGTCACTTTTGATTTATGATGTTACAATGGTTATGAGGTCACATTATTTTTCTGATATCAACACACATGTCAAATTTGAAATAGAATGAAAAAGCCAGGCGCCGGTGGCTCATGCCTGTAAACCTAGCTACTCAGGAGTCTAAGATCTGAGGATCGCAGTTCAAAGCCAGCTCAGGCAGGAAAGACTATGAGACTCTTATCTCCAATGCAAACCAGTAGAAAACCAGAAGTGGCTCTGTGGCTCAAGTTATAGAGTGCTCGCCTTGAGCTGAAGAACAGGGACAGCATCCAAGCCCAGAGTTCAAGCCCCACGACTGAAAAAATAAAAGATTAAAAACAGGCATTCATAATATTTTTATAACATCACAATGGCAATGTGATCTCATAATGCTATTTTGTTATTGTAGATTTGTGATGTCAAAAGTAGTTGATGCTGCCATAATGACAATACTATGTCACACTGATGATGTCACAAAGGGTTCGTGATGTTACAATGGCATGTTTGATATCAATTGTCAGTTCATAAAGAGGGGATAGTTACACAAAGGGACTGTGATGTCACAAAGGCCATGTGTTTCTTCAAAGGTGCTAAGAGGTCCTAATAGGTTTGGGAAGTCACAATGTTATAGCAATGTCAAATGGCAATGAAAGCTCACAATGGGTTTGTGATGTCACATTGGTGATGAAGTTAAATAATTTTGTGAAGTCACATCTCATAATCACATGTCCAATTTCAGTTGCTACTATTTCACAATGAGGATATGAGTTCACAGAAGAAGACTGAAGTATAAAAGGCTATGAATTTTCTAAAAAGCTATGAAGACACAATAGGTTTTTGAAAACACAGTGGAACAGTGACATCACAATGGCAATATGATGTTGCAATATGATGACTTAATAATGTCTTGATATCACAATTGGTGATGCCACACGTGATGAGTTTACAATATGTGTGTGATGTCACCATGGGTTGGTGATATCAAAATGACACATGTGATTTCAATTGTCATTAACCACAATGAGTATATAAGCTCACAAAGGGACTCTGATGTCTCCAAAGGCATGCATTGTCACAAAAGTGATGAAGTCCTAACAGGTGTGTGTTGTCAGAATATGACCAAATGCTAATAACACCTATCAGTGTGATGTCACCATGATCAAGATGTCACACTGGATTCGGTTATCACATCTCATACCTGGATTGGGTATGAGAGGATTGCAATTTCATATTGGGTTAGTGATATCACTATGGAAATGTGCGGTCATGAAGGGATTGTGCTACCACAATGGCTATGATATCACAATGTGTTTCTACTATAATAGGTTTGTGCTGTCACAATTGGTTGGAAATGTCACAATGGCATGCAGGATCTCAAATGTCATTAATTCGCAATGAAGATATGAGTTCACAAAGGGACTGTGTTGTCTCCAAAGTCATGTGTTGGCACAAATGTGATGAAGCCCTAACAAATTTGTGAGTTCACAATGTAACACCATGGTCTTGATGTCTATCAATGTGACGTCACAATGTTCATGTCAGAGTTAATTTCTGATATCATATTTCATACCTGGATTATTATGAGTTTGAAAACAGATTATAAGCTTACTAAAGACCTAAAATATCCTAATGGCAGCATATCGCACAAGTTATGACTAAAAACTGATGGTCTTTGGAGCTTAAGATTCTTTCTTTGAAATTGTATCCTCATTGTGACTAGTAGAAATTCAAATTGGACATGTCATTGTGATATTACAAAGTCATAGTGACATCACAAACTCATTGTGACCTTATCACCACTGTGACATCACAAAACCATTGTGATATCACATTGCTGTTGTGCCTTCACAATCACATTGTAATATCACAAAGCTATTGTGAACTCTTGAAATGTACAAGTCGTTATGTCGAAAACGAACTTTTCAACTTTCGTGTGAGGGGGGAGGGGGGAGTGGGGAGGATTGGGTGGGGGGGCAGGGGGAGGATGGGAAAGTGAAACAAAGGAGGAAGCTACAATGCTTGATAAGAAATGTACTCATTATCTTGCCCATGTAATTTTAACCCCTCTGTACAGTATTTTTCACAATAAAAAAAAAAACATGAAAAAAAGAAAAAAGAAAACATGACCTCTGTGGCATCATAGACCCTTTGTGTACTCATATCTTCATAGTGAACTAATGAAAATTCTTATCACTCGTAGCACTGTATCATCACAAATACTTTGTGCAATAATTATCACTGTGAAATCACATTGTCATCATGACACCACCATTCATTGTGACATCACCAAACCCCAATGACACATACCATATTTTTATTTTTTTCTTCTGTGAGTTTTTTTTATTGTAAATACAGTGTACAGAAGGATTACAGTTACATGAGCAAGGTAATGAGTACATATACTGTCAAACATTGCTTCCTTGACATCACATTGTCATTTTCATGTCATAGACCCATTTTGAATGCCTATTCTTTGATTTCATTCTATCTCAAATGTGCCATCTGCGTTATCAGGAAACCATTGTGAACTCATAACCTTTGTGACATCTAAATCTCTTTGTCACAGCACATTGCCTTTGTTATATCTCTAACCCACTGTGACATCAAATACCTCTCCTGTTCTCATAATTTTGTGACATGCCATTGTGATATATTAGTGAGTTCGACTTCGTATTTCAGATATGACATGAGATATCTAAAATCCAGTGTAACATCATGATATCACACCGCTGGACATCATAACCATTGTGTCACTTTGTGACATCTCAGACCTGTTAGTTCTTCATCTTTTTGACTACATATGCTTTGCTGACATCATAATCCTTTCCCAAACTCATATACTCATGGTGTGTTAAGGACAATTGAGATCCCACATGCCATTGTGCCATCACCAACCCCTTGGGACATCTCAAATCTATTGCGATCTCCTCATCAATATTCCGTCACCAATTGTGACATCAAAACATTCTTATAACATGATGGTGAGATATCACATTGTCATTGTGAAATCACTGTCCCATTGGGTTTTCACATAGTATGACCTCATACTATGGCGCTTCTTCTATCACCTGGTATCCTCATATTGAATTATGTCATTGAAATTTGATATATCATTCTGATATTACAAACAAACTGTGACATCGCAAAACCATTGTGACCTCATCACCACTGTGACATCAAAAACCCAATGGCATATCTCATTTCCATTGTGACATTATGGATCACATTGTGCCATCCCAAACCTATTATGATCTCTTACCACCTTTGAAAACACACATGGCCTCTGAGACATCACAGAACCTTTTTGTATCCATATCCTCATGGGGAACTAATGAAAATTGACATCAGATATACCATTGAAACATAACAAATCCTTTCTGACATAATCATAATTGTGGCATCATGTTGCCATTATGACACCATCAGCTCATTTTGGCATGTAAAACTACAATGACATCATAGCATTGTAACATCACATCATCATTCTGATGTCATAGACACGTTGTGTTTGCCTATTATGTTATTTGATTCTATTTCTAATGTGGCATGTCGGTTGATACCAGAAATCCATTGTGAGTTTATGACCATTGTAATATCACGATGCCTTACTAGCATCACATTGCTAGTGTGATGTCACATTGCCAAATTTATGTCAAAAAGGGATTTTGATGTGACAAAGGTTATGACATCACCATGAGTTTCTCATATCAACCCACATACCACATTTCAAATACAATGAAATCACAGATTTGCCATTCATAATCTGACAATGATTTCACAATGACAATGCCAAATGCTATACTGTCATTATTTTGTGATGCCACCATAAGCTAAAAGTGTCATAACAACAATATAATGTCAAACTGGTTATTATGTCACACAGGGTTTAT
Organism: Dipodomys spectabilis; assembly: GCF_019054845.1. Classification (NCBI taxonomy): domain Eukaryota; kingdom Metazoa; phylum Chordata; class Mammalia; order Rodentia; family Heteromyidae; genus Dipodomys; species Dipodomys spectabilis. The sequence goes on along the minus strand of NW_024870819.1, from coordinate 859,110 downwards.
TATCTTACAATGGTTATGAGGTCACAATGTGTTTCTGATATCAACTGATATGCCACATTTGAAATAGAATGAAATCACCAGACAAACGTTCACAATGTGTCTATGTCAGCAAAATGGCAATGCGATGTCAAAATGCTATGATGTCACTATAGCTTGGTGATGTCACAATGAGCTGATGGTGTCATAATGACAGTCTGATGTCGCAATGGTTATGATGTCACAATGTCACAATGGCATGTCAGATCTTAATTGCCATTAGTTTATAGTGAGGATATGAGGATGAAGTCACCATGACATAAACAAATGAACTGTGATGAAACAAAGGTCATGTTTTTTTGTCAAAAGTGCTAAGTTTCCTAACAGGTACTGGTTGTCAAAGTGTTCATGATATAAAAATGGGTTAGTGATGTCAAAACTAGTTTGCAATATCACATCTTATTTCAATTTTCAATTGCTACAAGTTCACAATGATACAAGTTCACGGAAGGAGCTTGATGTCTCAAAGGCCATAATTTTCTAAGATGTGATGAGATCATAATAGGTTCGTGAAAGCATGAGGGTTGGGCTGGGAAGGTGGCTCAGTGGTAGAGTGCTTGCCTTGCACGCTCGAGGCCCTGGGTTCGATTCCTCAGCACCACATAAGCAAAAAGAAAAAAGCCGGAAGTGGCGCTGTAGCTCAAGTGGTAGAGTGTTAGCCTTGAACTGAAGAGCTGAGGAACAGTGCCCAGGCCCAGAGTTCAGGCCCCATGACCGGACCCCCCCCCCAAAAAAAAAAGAAAAAAAAGAAAGCATGAGGGTTCAGTAATATCACAATTGCAATATGTGTCAAATTATAATGTCATAAGAGTGTTGTTATATCACAATTAGTTGGTGATGTCATAATAGTGATGAGTTCAAAATAGTTTTGTGATGTCGCAGTAGTTTGGTGATGTGAAAATGGCATTCCAGGCCTCAATTGTCATTAACTCATAATAAGTACATGAGTTTAGAATGTGATTTTGAGGATTCCAAAGTCATTTGTTGGCACAAATGTGATGAAGTCAGAACAGATTTGTGATGTGACAATGTGACACAATGGTCATTACATCTAGCAGTTTGATGTCACAATATTCATAATTTCACAGTATATAATATTTAATGTCATACCTGAAATAATATGAGGTCGAAAATAGATTGAGCTCTCAATCGGTCTAACACAGTGGCAACATGTCACAAAACTTAGGATAGGACATGCTTGAGTTGTCACAGTTGTTTAGAGATATCACAATGGCAATATTATATCACAAAAGAATTGTCAAGTCACAATGATTATGAAGTCAAAATGTGTTTTTGATATGAACCCACATTTGAAATGCATCGAAATCACATAATAGGCCTTCATAATGTATAAATGTTGTCACAATGACAATGCGGTGTCATAGTGGTATGATGTCATTACAGATTTTTGATGTCACAATGACCTGATGTTGTCATAATGACAATGTGATATCACATCAATGATTATATTGTAAATGCTTTGTGATGTCACAATGGCTTATCTGATCTCAATTGATATTTCACAATGAGGATATGGATACACAAAGGGACTGTGATGTCACAAAGGCCATGTGTTTTTCCAAAGGTGCTAAAGATGTCATAATGGGTTTGGGAGGCAATAACGTGATTGTAATGTCACAATAGCAATGTGATATCACAATGGCTTTGTGATGGCACATTGGTGATGAGGTCACAATGGACAGGTCAGGTTTGTGATGTCAGAACAGGTTAATGATATCACAATGGCACTGTGATGTCACAAAGGGATTTTCATGTCTCAATGACTTTGAGGTCACAATGGATTTCTGATATCCACCAATATTGTTAGCTTGTAATAGAATGAAATCACAGAATAGGAATTCGCAATATGTCTATAATGTCACTATGACATATAATGTCATAATATTATGATATTGAAGTTTAGTGAGGTCAAAATGGCCTGTCATCTTATTGGTAATTAAATTACCATGAGGATCCCAAAAGTTGCTATGTGCTGACTCCTTCAAAAGGCACATTGTGCTGAATCCATTACACAGGGTCCCTTGTGCATTTTTAAAAAGTGTGCTGTGTGCTGTCATCCCAAAAGATTAAATGCTCTGAGTCCTTGAGAGGACAATCACACACACACACACACACACGCACACACACACACACACACACACAAAAGGAACGTTACCTTGCACCTGCTTGGTGTGTGGGGTGGATGGAGAAGAGTCTCCCCCAGTGGTTTGGCTGAGGGGAATCTTCAGTTCCCCCAGGCAGCTGCTGGGGATGGGGGGAATCCCTGAGCTGAGGTGAGGCTGCTTCTGCCATAGCCTGGTAGCCTTAGGGCAGAGTCAGAGCAGCACAAAGCCAGGGCGGGGGCATGGCCGAGGTGGGGAGGGGTGTGACTGAGGGTAGGACAGGGCGTGGCTGAAGGGGCACATAGTTGCTGCAGCCAGTGGCACACGGGAGCTGGCATACTTGCGCAGCAGGGGCTGGGCAGCCTGGGTGAGAAGTGGGGGCAGAGAGAGAACAGAGAAGAGCAGGCACATGTACCAGGGGTGGCAGCATCATGACTGGCCTCCACTGCTGTAGGAGCACAGGTCTGGGCCTGGAGCACAGAGGACACAAAGCCAGCACAGCAGGCACATACCTCTCACAGCCCCAGGGAGGCTCAGAGGCCAGGTAGGCCCTGAGTCCAAGGCCCCTGCACCAGGAGCTCAGCTGTGGAGGGGGCGAGCTCAGCCCTGCCACCTGCCCGGCCCTGCCCCGGCCCCTTCTCCTGACCTCCCTATGACACCGCGTTTGAAACAGGTTGCTGCCAGCTTGGACCCATAGCGCCTCTTGTTGCCATCCAGCAATGGTGCACCCCTGGCCTCCTTGCTGCCCTGACCGGGTCTCGGTCCCCAGTTGAAACCCCGTGGGTCTGCAACTTTCGACCTCCCCCTAACCCCCACCCCCCACGGACTCAGACCCCTGACTCCTGCCTCCTTTCTTGTGTCCCAAACGCCCCTCCCCAGCACCAGGCAGGCCAGCCCTGACTTTGCCACAAATGCGTTCCAGGAGTGGGGGGGGGGGGGTAGGGGAGTGGATGTTGATCCTGGGATCCTACCCCAATCCCTAGTGGCCAGTGTCCCAGGAAAAGGGCAGATGCAGGGATGAGGGAAGAGGAGGCGCCACTTAGCCCCTTGCCTAAAGCAGTGGGAGCCACAGAGCTATGCATCTGCACCTTTCCTCTCCTTTGGGGGAACCTGGTGGCTTTAGTCAGAGGTGGGGAGCAGCACCTCCACACCTGCCTTCTTGAGATTTTTCCTTTTTTCTGGGGGTGGGGAGTGTTGGATGCAGAAGATAGCCCCCCCTTCTGTGTGACCCTTTGTCTTTTGTGCTCGGTCACACTTTCCCCTGAGGAGAGTCCCAGAAGGGCCCACTAGGGAGGTGGGGGCACTAGGGGTCAGATAGAAGGTGAATGTCTGGGAAGAACATGCCCCTCAAACACACATACACCCTGCCTGTGCCCCTCCACTCCAGCTGTCAACATCTTTCACAGGGTGATCACATTTCCCAGCTCTGCCATCATCTGCTGGTGCTCCAGGTCCATCTGGTTTCCTCATCCTCCCCAAGAATCCACCAAGTCACCCAGAAGCATCTAGCTGGAAGTAGAAAGTTCATCCATGTATGTAGCCTTTAGGACCCCATCCATTTCCCCAACACTGCCGCTACCCCGGTTCAGACACTTCTCTGGGGGCACCATGACCTCCTGCTTATTTTCAGTCCAGGCTCTGAAGAACCTCCTGTCTTAGGACTCCTTTACCTAGAGTCCTGGCCTAGGGTTCTGGTGAATGGGGAGTCAAGGCTGGCTATTCCCAAGGGAAAGTGTCTGGCCCTGGATATAGGGAGAGGGAGGATGGTTCAGCATCATTAGAGCGGTGCTTCCTTGGGTTGAGTCCCTGGTTCTAACAAGGAAACTCCCGTGCTCCAGCTTGTACATTGTCCCAGATGAGGAACCAACAAACTCAGGAGGGGCACTACTCTGAGTCTATGTATATGTGTGTGTGTGCATGAAAGAGAGAGAGAGAGAGAGAGAGGGGGAGAGAGAGAGAGAGAGAGAGAGAGAGAGAGAGAGAGAGAGAGAGAGAGAGAGAGAGAGAGAGAGAGCCTGATTGTGCTTAGGTGAGTGATCAGTTGGCAAATTGCAGGTGCTTCATGGATGAGTCTACAGTCACTGTTCTGGATTTGTGTGTGTATTTGTTGTTCTTTTTTCAATGCCAAGTGTGAGACCAGCCATAATTTTTGTTTTCACCTTCACTGTTTCATGGCTCCTTTGCGGAAGATTTCAGTAGATGTTCCTTTCCACCTCTCTCTTCCCCCTTTCCTATAGCCCACAGTAGCTGCTGGGCCTGCGTGGGTCTCCCCTAGGAGGCCTGTGTGACCCTCAGACCAAAGTGGACACCTTCTGCCTTAAGCCTGAAGGCTTGTGAGATGAGTGTGACCACAGCCGCACTCTTCCAGCCAGACAGTCTGCTCTCGTTTGTATAGTTGGAGCTAATTCAAGGGTTGGGAATGTGTCTGCCAAATGTAATTAGGGAATGAGATGGAGGGGGGAGTAGGGCAGGGGCTGTGAAGCTAGGAGGGTCTGGGAAATGGTGAACGGTGTGACATTGCAGATGATTCACCACTACCGAGGATGAGAGGACAACCTTACCCAGGGCATTGACGGTGACCATGGGCATCTGGGCAGGGGGCTCTGGAACCCCACTGGTGGTGTGGATTCCCTCCCGGGGGAGTGCACTGGTAGGAAGTCCTCCCTGGAGTCCTGCAGACTCTAATCTGTGTCCTGCCTGTGCTGTTTCCAGCTGGGCAGTGGTAGGCAAGTTCATTTCCCCCTGCTGGAGCCTGCTTGGTATCAGGACATGGCAGTTAGCTAGGGATTGCTGAATGCGTTTCTGTAAACTGCTGTGGGCTGTCTGGAAAGAAAAGGGACCACTAACCTTGGAACCCTTTAAGTTTGATTGGGGCAACTGAAATGTCACCTTTTCCATGGTTTTTTCTTGAAGCTGGCAATTTCCACTAACGCCTGGGATTATGGGTCAAATTAGACAGACCGTTTCAGCCAACAATCAATGACATTCAAAGCATCACAAGTAGAGTTCCCAAGCCAGATGGTCTCCTGCTATGAACGTCATGCCTTGAATGCTTTTATTCAGCTCCTGTTGATTCTCCTCTAACTCTCTCTAGTGTGACCCCCAGAGTTGAGTGAAGGTTAAAATACTTGAGGCAGTGACCATTTGTTCCTTGTTTCAGAGCAGAGCAACACGTGGTGCTAAAGCACCTAGTTGTGTGCCTTCATAAGACCTGTAAATACTTAGCTTGGGGCTGTCCTCCTGGGCTCCGCTGTGTCAGAGTGTAGGACAAGGCCTGAGCTGCAGCCCGTTTAAATAAAACAGCTGTAGAGTCTGACTCTCGGTGGTCTTCTTGGTGGGGGTCCTGTGACCTAGACATAACACTGAGGATGTCATGGGGAGCAGAGATTGTGACCTCACCATCCCTAGCCTGCCAGCTGAGAGTAGACAGGATTCTCAGCACCTGCACTGGACTCTGGGAGATTTAGAAACCCAAGATGCCTCAAGGATCCTTCCTCTGTAACATGAAACTTGGGGGTTCAGATATGGTTGGCCATCCTGGCTGGCCCCAGCGGTTGAAGAGTAGGCCCCTTGAGGCTGGCCTTCAGCTCATGGCAACCTCATTCACACCTGAGTGGGGAATTGAGTGCCACAGAGCTGGTCAGCCGCTGGCCAGAGATCTTTGAGAAGATAGGCATCCCAGAGGCTCCGGAATCCAGCGAGTACACCCTGGATCATGTCTTCAGAGCCAAAACAGTTAAGTTTGCTGGCACCAGGATAGTGGGAAGAGGGAGGAGGGAGAACTGTGGGAGAGCTAAATCAAGCTTTGCCTCATTCACCAGGATGCTTTCACGAATGGGATGGGACTTTTCTGTAGTATTTTTGTAGACAGATGGTCATTTATTTATCCAACAAAGAATTACAGTGTGCGCCAGGCTCTGGAGGGGTCATAGACAATGAGAGTTTCCAGTGCTGGTTCCACAGCACATGAAGAAACCTTGGTTTGAGCTGGATGCCGGTGCTTCATGCCTGTCATCCTAGCTACATAGGAGGCTGTGATGGGAGGATTGATGCTTGAGGCCCAGGCAGGAAAGCCTGTAAGACTCTTATCTCTAACTAACTAGCAAAAAGTAAAACCAGAAGTAGATGTGTGGCTCAAGCCGTAGTCTGTTGGCCTTGAGTAAAAAGGCTCAGGGACAGCACTTAGGCTCTGAGTTCAAGGCCCAGGAATGAGAGAAAGGAAGGAAAGAGAGAAAGAGGAGGGAAGGCTAGATGGAGAAAACGAGGAAAGGAAGGAAGAAGGGAGAACATGTGAGCCTTGGTTTGGAGTCCCTGGATCAAGGGAGCAAACCATTCACAACCTATGTGGGGACAATTTAAGTGCCTAAAGCCAGTATGTAGGACCAAGCTACTGACACCTCAGCAACTTTCTGACATCCAGGAGCTGTGTGGTAGCCGACTGCAGAAGGAAGCAGCCTCGGGAGGACTCAGGATGGGTCACCAGGTTTCAATCATCCCTGGCGCCAATGAGTTTATTTTCTGGTCACATAAGAACAAGCTGTCCAAGGGCTAGGGAGGTATTGGTGTGAGGGAGTATCGGGGGGGGGGCAGGATAAGCAGGAAGATGAAGAGGGAGGACGATCACAGGTCAGGAATGTCAGGACATTGAAGCCATGACTTTGCCTGACAACCTAGACCAAAAGTGATAGGGCCTTTGACCCAGCCACACTGCTATTAAGAGTCCTGGCACATTGGGTTCTCCATTGACCACCTGGCTATCATCCACTGCAGGATGCCTGTGCAGTACATCCTTGGGGACTGGGTCTTTCCAGGGCTCAATCTGAAGTTGACAACCCACCTTGTTCTTTCCTCCTCCAGAGACAGAAGTAAGCTGGCCACTAGCACAAGACAGCCAGGGAATGAGGGTGGGAGTAAGGACCCTTGTTGCCCCAGACTTGCTCTATGGGGCGCTAGGACCCCGTGATTGCCTTTCTCAGAGGCAGAGATGGGTCTCTTTGGTGGCTCAGCCTTTAGTCTAGGTGGCAGATCTGAGATTCAGAGAGGGCAGACTGAAGGTGGGGCAGGTTTGGATAGAGGCTGGTGGGAAAACCAGAGGCACTGGTCTCTGAGCAGGGTTGTTTCTTTGAGGATACTCACAACCCAGGAACATTCCGGGAATAGATCAGCCCTTTTCTCCTTCCTGAGAGGGAGGGACCTGGAGCCCTTGAATCTGCATGCCTTGGCCAAGAAATCCTTTCATTCCCACATCCTTTGGTTGGATAACTAGACCTCACCTCCCTACCCAGTGAAGAGGCAGGACAGTGAGAGATCTTGCGTCTTTGATAAGGTCAAGGGATCCTGAATATGCGGTTGTATTTGAATATCCTAACTTGGTGCTTGGTAAGTTCCATCTAAGATTACCATGATGTAGGACATATAATCTAGAGAATCAGAGCAGGATGGGGTCTGTTCTGGGAGTCTTGAGTATTATGTGTGAGCTTTCAGCTCCCATATGCCCACCTGCTTCCCTTTCTTGGGTGGGTCTTTGCTAGCAAAGCTTGAAACTAGGGACTGGGTCCTATCCCTTGTCATTTATACTCTAATCTAGCACTCTACCATTTGAGACACAGCTCCACTTCCAACTGGTTTGGGTGTTTATAATTCGAGATAAAGAGTTCTCATGGACTTTGTTGCCAAGGGTGGCATCCAACTGTGGTCATCAGATCTCAGTCTCCTGAGGGGATAGGATGAGAGGCATGGAAAAGTATCTTTGGCCGGGTGGCACTAGCTCATGACTGTCATCCTAGGTACTCAGGAGGTGAGATCTGAGGATCAGGGTCAAAGCCAGCCTGGGCAGGAAAAACCCTGAAGCTCTTATCTCCAATGAACCACCAGAAAAGCAGAAGTGGTGTTATGTTATGGCTTAAGTAGTAGAGTGCTTGCCTTGAGCTGAAATGCTCAGGGACAGCACCCAGGTCTAGGGTTCAAGCCCCACAACTGAAAAAAGAAACAAAGTAAAACATGTTGGCCTGCAAAGGATGGTTCAGGTATGGGAGGGAAGAAGAGGGGGGTGCTGTGGTTGGGAGACCAGGTGCTCGCCCCACTGTACAGACATTTCTAAGAACTCCCCAAGTTTACCCCAGCTTGAAGCCACAGCTTCAAGAGGACATGGCTTGTGGCACGCAGGGAGTGGGCGAATGGGTGCAGAGGTGGGATTGCTGTGTCTGTATTCTCTCCAATAAAGATGGATTTGGATGCTTGGTGACAAAATCTGAAGTGAAGGGTTGCAAGAAGTTTGTGGCCTTATAAGATGGTTTTCCTCTGGGAATGTGAACGTGGCTGAAACCGGAAGTCGCCAGTGGCTCACAGCTGTCATCCTAGCTACTCAGAAGGCTGAGATGTGAAGACCATGGTTCAGAGCCAGGTTGGGCAGAAAAGTCTGTGAGACTTGATGTCCAATGGATCACCAGATAAGAGGAAGTGGTGCTGTGGCTTAAGTGGGAGCGTGCTCACCTTCAGCTGAAAAGCTGAGGGACAGTGACCTGTCCCAGAGTTCAAACCCCATGACCAACAACAGAAAAAGAGGTGGCTAAGTTTTCTGCATAGCAGTGTGTACGGTATGAAATGCCATGCTTGTCTATGAGACATTCCAGATATATGAGAGGCTCAATGTTTTGTCTTCAGTGGGTCTGAGGTCGGTAGTGCCACCTTCTTCGGGGTGGGATATGATCCTAATGGAATGAGTTCATGGTTCTGTTTTCAGGGACTGCTGAACCCTTGGGCTATCTGTGTGTGTGTGTGTGTGTGTGTGTGTGTGTGTGTGTGTGTGTGTGTGTGTGTGTGTGTGTCTGTCTGTCTGTCTGTCTGTCTGTCTGTATCTGTGTCTGTGTGTGTTTAAAGGTACAAGAACTGGGCCTTGAACTCAAGGCCTAGGTGGTTTTCCTGACCTTTTGTGGTCAAAGCTAGTGCTCTGACACTGTAGCCACAGCTCCCTCTGTGGCTATTTGGTAGTTCACTGTAGATAAGAGCCTCTCAGACTTTCCTGCAAGGGCTGACTTTTAAAAGTGATCCTCAGACCTCACCTTCCTGAGTAACTAGGATGACAGACAGGAGTCACCTGTGCCAGCCTTGTGTGTGTGTGTGTGTGTGTTTGTTTGTATGTTTATGTGTGAGTGAGTGTGTGTGGAAGTGGGTTGTAACAAGGAGCACTGGGCCCTTTTGTAACTTCTAACCACAATCTTTGGGGGGTGCATGGGCTTTGTGGCTGAAGTCTGGGGGCCTGGAAGGGTGAGACGCTTGAAGGGGACTCAACACCATTAAATTATAAGACCAAGGGATCTTTGTGCCCTGGAACTGTCTACTCACTTGGGCCTGGTGGTGGCAGAGGGAGCTTGGGAGGACCTGGGGGTGGGGCCCACAGGGGGTGGGTCCCCAGGGGGACAGAGAGTGTGACCAGCATTTAGTAAGGATGTGAGTCTTGTTAGTATGGAGTGTATTGACGTCGGTCAGACTCTGGGTCTTCTGATCATGACGTCTGAGGGGAGAGCCAACCCTATTTTAAATCTTGACCTGTGATTTCCAGATCTCAGTCTCCTGAGTAGAAAGGATTATAGGCATGAGCCTCTGGCACCAGGCCTCTGATTCTTTTTGGTATATTAGAGTTTGAACTCAAGGCCTAGGTTTTCCAGTCAGGTCTTCTACCATGGGAACTAAATTTTTCTTTCTTGATCATTTCCAAGATAGCGACTCAATATATGCTCAGGCTGGGCTGGATCACGGTTCTCCTGTGACAGGCATGGGCCACCATGCGTGGTCATCTGCAGTTGGGATGGTAGACATGTTGTGCCATGCTCAGTTCTTGGCAATTCTGTGAGCATATGACAAGAAGATAGCTGGAAAGGGCTCAGAAGGGGCCTGTTATTTATCGTGCAACAGGTATGGGATTATGAAACTAAACATGGCTGTCTTTCATCCTTACTCTATCCCCATGAGGAAAGGGATCCTTCACTGTGTTCAGTTTTGCAGCTGGGGAAAATGAGGCACGGAGAAGCTGGATGGCCTACTCATTTCCCCCAGCTTGCAGGAAGCTCGGCCTGACTTCTCTCCATGCTCCCTAAGACTATGGGTGCTAATCAGTCCAATTCTTGTGGTAGGAAGTACACTTCTTGTCAGTCAGGGGCTTGAAATCTGGGCCTGGGTGTTGTCCCTGAACCCCTAAGATCAAGTCTAGCGTTCCACCACTTGTACCACAGCACTACTCCAGGTTTTCTGGTGGTTCTTTGGAGATAAGAGTCTCAAAGGTGTTCCTGCCTGTGCTGGCTATGAACCATGATCCTCATATCTCAGCCTCCTCTGTAGTTACCATTATAGGCCTGTGCCACCGGCACATGGCTTAAGTGTACTTTTAACTTCCTCTCTCTGTCTCTGTCTCTGTCTCTGTCTCTCTCTTTGTCTCCCTTTCTCTGTCTCTCTCTCTCTCTCTCTCACAGGAGGTGGGCTGTGGGTCAGGACCTGCCTTGCTCAGCCTGTTGAACTAGCTCCCTGAAGTATGCCCCTCTGTGCCCAGGCTAGACCATGATGGCTATTCATTGTCAGTCCGTCTGCTGAGTCCTTCTCCACTATTCTCTGCTAACCAAAGTGGATGAAGAGGGATCACGTTTTCCAACCGCAAAGCACGATCCCGGGCCTCTGATCCTCACCACCACATATTGGGCCAGACCCTGATGATAAGAAAATGAATTCACTCTATGTCTACTTTCACTTTGTGTCATTTTGGGGAGAGGGGGCAGTGTGCAGAGGAAAGACCCCAGGCCTGACACCTCCTGGGGGACATTTGTTCTTGTGACAGAGCCAAGTCATTGCTGTGGATAAGAAAGAAGCCGCTATCAGACTGACCCAGAAAAATGCTCAAAGGTAGGTAGGCTGTTGAAGTATCAAACCCGCCTATGTATGCTTTCTCAAAACATGCAGGGTGCAGTGTGGGTGCCCTGGGACTGGACCCAGGGGATTATAAATGGATGGTGGTGAACAGGTGCTGGTGGCTGAGGTCTGATGGTCATGACTCAGAGCCAGCCCAGGCAGGAGAGTCTGTGATATTCTTATCTCCCATAAATCACCTCCCCCCACCAGAAAAAAAGCCAGATGTGGTGCTGTGGCTCAAGTGGTAGAGCCTCAGCCTTGAGTAAAAGAAGCTCAGGGATGACACCGAGGCCCTGAACCCAAGCCCTAGGACTCACAAAAAATAAAATAAATGAATGGTGGGCACCTGTTATGTTACTACCAAAAAGGATGGATTCAATCTTCTCTCTGGTACTTGAATCCAAAGGTAAGGGGCTTCCCTTGATGTTCCTCTAAACCTCTCCTTCTGTCTATTATCTCTCCCGGCTTGAGCTGCAGGATAGTATTTAGATCATCCCTCTTGATATGACCTTAAGTACCATCACCTACTTTTCCTCCTTGGGATGGGGATCCTGGATTTACTCACCACTGGGAGGATGAGGCACTGCAGACATGGGGGTAAGTATCCCCGAAACTCATACTCTCACACACACACTCACCTAGGCCAAGTCAGAGTAGCCTTTTCCAAAAACACTTTATCTCCTTGGATTAACTGACCTAGGAGAGGAACTTGATCCCCTGTAAATGACTATTTTAACTAGGGCTTGCTAGTTGACATGAGATAAACAGAAGCTCAAAAGAAAAGCTCTGGTGCCTGTCACCTCTGGCTCAGGCTTGTGCCTGACATCCTGGCTACTTGGGAGGCAGAGATCTGAGGATCAAAGTTCTAAGCCAGCCATAAGCTGGAAAGCCAGTGAGGCTCTACTGTCCATGGAACCACCAAAAAGTTAGAAGTGGAGCTGTGGTTCAAGTGATAGAGCACCAGCATTGAGCACAAAAATTCAGAGACAGGTCCCAGATCCTCAGTTCAAGCCCACATAAAGAAATGGTCCCATGTGTCGCCCCCGGACTGCTTGAGCCTTGAGTGCTCTCTTCCAGAGTGTGATACAGCACCTGTCTCTGGGTAGTGTATCAGAGCCTTCAGAAATTGGGTGGCAAAAGCCAGACCTTTCCCATTTGTGCTTTCTGAACACACACCAGCTGGTAGGCAGAGCTTGAAAAGGGCAGCAGCCTGCAGAACAGAGAAGATCCCTCTCACACAAATAATATGAATAACTGCACTAATCACATTATGCAGTAAACTTGTATGTAAATATAAATCATATATTTAAAATGTATACACATATTATTCTTTAGAGTGTTAGGACTTGAATTCAGGCCCTAGGAACAGGCCTGCCTTTTGTCTTCCAGCACGGTGAACTTCCCCATCCCCCACAGTGCTGCATATTTACCCAAAGCCTAGGTTCAAATCCTAGGGCTGGCAGATAAATGGGCATGAATTCCAAGACAAGGAGCCTCATAATATTTTAAATATTTTTAATGTATCAATGTATGTACTTATTTATTTCTATTTATTTTGTCAAGCACAGGGCTTGAACTCAGGTCATGGTAATTCTGCCTCAGATTTGATCACTCTAGGCTGGGGTGAAGCCCCTGGACCCACAGCTGAACCTGGGTTCCTGGGCCCCAAATGTTGACAGGAAAAAATAAATTAATGCGACACAGAAAAAAAAAAAAAAAAACAACTGGCAACTTGTAGATGGCTGCCAGTTTTGCATTTGTTTGGTTTGCAAGATGACCATCCTGTGTCTGAATGACACGGCAGAAAAATGTTGATAACCTGGCATTGCTGAAGGCTGGCGGGCTACCCGGAAAGCCATAAGCCAACAGGTCAACATAGGTCCTGTGTTAGAAGCCCCTTCCTGTCCCCTACAAATGGAGGGAAATCCTAAGAGTCTCGTTCTTATTCATAGGAATATTGATGGAAGACTATGAATGGCAAGGTGGATTTGGTTGATTCTGAATACTACCGTACAATGAGACAGAGTGATTTTATGAGGCCATTGGATTTTAATGAGTATTTTTTGACACATTCAAAGAATACTATTAATTACATGGACGCAATAGTTTCCAAACCGTGGTTGAATTAATTAATATTTCATTAAGGATGAAAACAATAATATTAATTACATGGAGGCATAATAAATACCCAAGAATTGGTAGAAATGTGGTCTATGTAACTGAAGAATGTATAGACATCTCTAGCACTCTATAAATATCTGTATTTATTTGTGTACTACCATCTTCATGTCAATCTGTTCTTATTTTGTCAATGCCTAGGGCTCGATCTCAGGTACTGGAAATGCTTGTCAGCTCCATATGCCCCAGGCTGGTGTGTTGACACTCACCCATTCATGAATTGGGTCTTGTAGGCTGTGAATTCAGTTGCCAGCACTCACAAAAATTGAATCGTGGATTAAGAAGCCCATGGTGACTTATTTTTTTTCCTTTTCTGTGAAACTCCTGAGTGTCAGGTGTGAAGTTTCATATATAGGCAAATCTATATCCTATGTAATAAATGTAATAAATATTTCATGTGTAATAACAGTTAATAAAATAAATGGTAAATAAATGAATAAAACAAAAATAAAATGAATAACTATACTAAGCTCCACATGGGGTCAACATCTGGAACTCGATCTCAGGGTGTAGGAAAGGCCTGGCAGCTGAATTGGCTAGAGGCTGCTGTGCTGACAGTCACTCATCCATGAATTGAACCTTCTAGGCCCTGAGTTTAGATCCCAGCACTGCCAAAAATGTAATTGTGGAGTGAGAAGCCAAGCGTGACACATGTTTTCTTTTTCTTTGAAAGTACTTGGTTATATGTAGGATGTATAATTCAGATGCAAATTTATAAGCTATGTAATAGGATGTCATAAATGAAAAAAATGTCATAAGTGGAAGAATTGTCACTACAATAAATGAAAAAAAGATTGAATTAGTAGTGAATCATTCTAGGATGAAATAGACACAATAATTAGAGGATATGCATTAAGTTTAATATTTTATTAAGCATTAACAGAATAAAAATTGCATGGAAACATAAATACCTAATTATTAGTAATAACAGCTAATGCACAATTTAATAATATATAGACATCTGTCTCATTCTATAAAATATGTGATTATATGTATGGATGTATGTACATATGTGATAAACAATAATAGGATATTGAGTAATTTTAATTAATGTTTTATTAATTGTTTACTGGGACACATCATTAAATGGAGACATAATTTAATACCTAATAATTGGTAGTAATTAATATATAAATTAATATATAAATTAATAATAGACAGACATCTTTTTATGTATATAATATTTATATACACCAATCTCTATCTATGCCTCATTCACTCTTGGGGCCTGGTGGTTGAGTGCTCGCCTAGTAAGCACGAAGCCCTGGGTTCGATACCTCAGTGTGATATAAACAGAAAACTCAGAAGTTCTGCTGCCACGCCTACTCCAATGGAGTCTGCTTAGCATGGAACACCTGCTATCAGATCTGAGAATGGGGCCTCACAGAAGCTTACCTCTGAGAATGGGACTTCATAGAAGTCTACCTCAGAGAATGGGGCTTCAAAGAGGCCTACCTCTTGGAAAGGCTTGCAAGGCCCTGGGAAAGATATGTTCCTGGTCCTGTTTTTCTTTTCTTCACTGTATAGGAGTGCCTATTAATCTTTTACTGTTCCTGCTGCTTGTTCTACTTTCTCATGTTCAACGTTCCCTTATTCAGGGCTCTTTCTTGGAAGTGATGACGACCCCACCATCCGATGAGTGTCCTGAGAATATGACTAACTCACCAGAGTTAAGTGCTACCCTGAAAGCCCCTCTTATGGAGGCTATTAGACAAGTGATAAGTAAATATAAAAGTATTGGGGGTTTCATGACGTCACTTCAGCAGAAGGAATTTTTTGTAAGAGATTTACAAGAAGCTGTAGGCACGGCTAGAGCAGAAAGTGTATATGGCTATTGGAGACTTCCCTTTAATCCTGAAGCATATACAATAGACCCATATAGATATCCTGTAGATAAGAACTATGTAGAGGGATATTTAGACCAAAAGCTAAATAAGATTCCTAAAAGGTTGGTAGATGGAAGGTGGAAATGGCTTTCCAGAGGAAAATGGTAGGATCCTCCATTATCTAGAGGACCCTAAAGACTTCCCCCAGATCCATAGCCTTTTACAGGTGTGTATGATAAGGATGGCAACCGTTGGGTAAACTACTTAAGAAAAAAAACTTCCCATTACTCTCTTCCATTTACTGAGAGACTTGGTAGATCTAGGCCTCCTTGGTGCTTACAATCAAAGAAGAAATAAAAAAGATCTTATGAGACAGTTAAGGCCTCTATGGAGAAGAGTAAACGATTATGTGAAAGGGTTACAGAGAAGACACTATGAGCTTGAATTTGATATATGGCCAGATTTAACTAAGTATACTGAATATCATGAGTTTGGGCCACAAATTGGGGACCCTCTAAAAGAATGGCAAAGAAGCACAATTGCTTAGAAAAGATTTGAAATGCATAAAGTACAAAACTCAACAAAAGTAACAATAAAGTACTAGAGTTCATGCCTTTCTGTCCAGCACCTTGCCCATATGCTCTGGTTAATGGTTAATAGGTGATAAACATCTCGAAACCAATTGTATTTCTTAAAAATAGAGGAAACGCCTGAAACAAGTGCCTATCATCATAGCTCGTCATACAAAATACAAGATCAGGCGACCAGCTGGTAACCACCCAAGAACAAAGCCTTGCAGCAAGCTTATGTAACCTTTTGCCCTTTCTCATGGAGACCTTTATCTATAAAAGCTTGTTATCCTCTGCAATAAATCGCACTCAGCATTCACTCCTCTTGTGTGTGAGTTGTCTGTTTGCCATCTCCCCACCTGTTCCAGTTATCTCCACTAGGTGTCCTCTGTCTTCCCGAAAGAGCCAGTCAGCGGCATTCTGATATCTTTCAATCAATTGAGTGCTAGCCTGGAGCACAAATGCTTAGGGACAGTGTCAAAGCCCTTACTCAAGCCCCAGGACTGACGCCACAAAAAGGTAGAATGTTCAACTGCAACTAGAGAAAGACAGGACCTCATCACAGAGGAAGCTAGTAGTCTGGTGCTGACAGCTGCCACCTAACCTGACTTGGCCAGATGTAAACTGTTGCAACCCAGCTCCATGGGTTAGCCCTGTCATCCTGGTTTACCCTGGCTTACCACCAACATCCCGGCTACTCGGTGTGTTTAAAACTTGGCAGGAAGTCTGCTAGACTCTTTGAAATATGGCTTGAAGTGGTAGAGGTCTAACCTTGAGCAAATGGTATTAGAACAGTACCCTATGCTTGGAGTTCAAGCCCCATGGCTAACCCCCCCAACAAGAAAAACAACACCCCAATAACCATTAGATGTGAACTTGTGTGGTTTGTGAAATGTTCCTCAAAGAATGGTGATACTGATGAGAGCACCCTAATTCTAATGGCAGCTTGTTGAATAGAGCTATGTGCTGAGTCCTTCATAAGGTGCTCTGTGCTGAGTCCTGCACATGGTGCTATGTGCTGAGTCCTTCACAAAGTGCAGTGTGCTGAGTCCTGCATTGGGTGCTGTGTGCTGAGTCTTTCACAGGATGCTGTGTGCTGAGTCATGCAAAGAGTGCCATGTGCTGTGTTCTTCACAGGGTGCATTCTTTCATCAGGTCCTTGTAAGAGCTCCACAACTGAGATGATTATGCAGACAATAATATTGAGGCTCAGATATGTCCCCATGTCAGAGAAAAAATTATGTATTACTGAAAAGTAATGAGTTGTCTCTTCAATTTTTTTGTTTTGTTTTTTCTCAGTCATGAACCTTGAACTAGGGGCCTGAGTGCTGCCCCTTACCACTTGGGCTAGCACTCCACCACGTGGAGCCAAGGACCCTCTTGCAACAGAGTGCCACCTAGGGGTCGATATCTGAGGTTGTCATCCTGCCTGCTCAGGAAGCTGAGATCTGAGGATCTTGGTTCCAAACTATCTCAGACACAAAAGGTCCCATGAGACTATCATCTCCAATTCACCACTAAGTAACCTGAAGTTGAAGCTGGGTGCTTGTCGCTCATGGATGTCATACTAGCTACTCAGGAGGATGAGATCTGAGGATTATGGTTCAAAGCTAGCCTGAGCAGGAAAGTCCTTGAGACACTAAGCAACGATGGACCACCAGAAAAACTATAATGGTGCTTTGGCTCAAATGGTAGAGCATAAGATTGAGCTGAAGAGCTCAGAGACAGCACCCAGGCCCAGACTTCAACTCCTACAACAACAACAAAAAGACAGAAACAAACTAACAAACCTGAAGTAGAGGGCTGGGAATATGCCTTTGGAGTAGAGTTCTTTTCATATATAAAACCCTGGGTTTGATTTCTCAGGACCACATCACTAAAAAAAAAAAAAAAAGCCTGAAGTGGCTCTGGCTCAAGTGGAAGAGGGGTGGAAGAGGGCTATCCTTGTACAAGAGAAACTAGTTACAGTGCTCAGGTACAGAGCTCAGGTTCTGAATTCAAATTCCAGGAATGGTATTTGAACCAGAGCACATGTGCAAGCACACACACACACACACACAGACTAGAAGTGATGCTGTTACACAAAATGGTAAAGCAGTGGGTTTCTTCACTGAGCTCATGGTCAGCACCCCAGCCCTGTGTTCATCCCCCAAACCTAGCCACCCAGGACCAACTGGGAGAGGTCAAAAGTTTCAAAACCTGATGAGATTCACCAGCCCTAAATGACAGGAAGCTTTGTGATATCAGATACGTGCTTAGATTTTCCAAGCTTCTAGAAACCTAAGAGAGGCATCATATGCCCATCATCGCCCTCAATGAAACATTTCGTGAGGTTCAGTGCCCTGGTTGTCTGCCAGAACGTATCCTGAATTATATTGAGCACTGTATCTAAATACTGGAATATAGTCTCCAAAGGCAGGATAAGTGCACAGAACTTGGCCTGCCACGGGAGGTGGCACAAATGAAGACTTCCTGTCAAACCAGAGCACTGAAGAGAGAGATAGTTTTGGGTACAAAGAGACCTTTTTCTCCTGACTTTTAGAGCCCGCCCAAAATCATTCTCACTATCTGACCTGGATAGAGATGTTTGTTACACAGCTGTACAGGAGTGAGGCTTTTGTCTGCCTGTCCAGACAATGAGAGAGACTTCTTTCAACAGGCCTGGGATGCAGAGAAATCTTCAGGCTACACTGAGAACAGTGAAGGGAGCCCTGGAACATGCACTTACATGAAAGCAGTCTCTGTTATGAAATCATTTTCTTGAATAAAAATTTCCTAGCTTGGTGATGTTCATCATAGCTACTCTGGAAATTCACCTATAGGAATACATCCATACATACCCAAACACATGGAAGTACAGGCTCTTTTTGAGGTGGCATGTCCGAGGTTGAACTATGAGCCTAGCATTGTCCCTGAGCTCCTTTGGCTCAAGGGTAGTGCATTAACCTTGAATTACAGCCCCACCTCTGGGTTTTTCTGTGATATCTTAGAAATAACAGTGTCATGGACTTTCCTATGCTGGCTGGATTCAAACTCAGTCATGAGGCCTTCTGCAGTGTGCCAGGACACCAGCATCGCCTTCACACGACCACAGGGCAGGAAGACGGTCTCTTTTCCACTTCTCAGGCAGGCAACGGCCCCAGAGTCAAACAGGCAGACCTAGGTTCTAACTCAGGGATTGGAGATTTGAATTAATGACGTGGAGAATGAAGGAAGGAGAAAGTACTGGCAGAGATAGAAGAATGGCCTTCAAATCTGACAGATGGAGAGTGAAAAACCCACTCCTTAAGACCAGAGAGCAGTGTTTTTCTACTCTGTTCCTCCCCTCTTACCCACTAAACTGGCTCTCTACTAGTAAATTAAAGGTAGGCTGAGGTTCCCATCACCTGAGGGAGGAAGGTTAATTAGTCATTGTTTGAAGAGGCAGAGAAAAGCCTTACCCTAGTTTAACTCTAACAATTGTTTCAGGTTTCCCCCCATTGGTGGCTGTTCCTGGAATGAATGAAGTGATTTTGCAGCTCCCTTCCATGATGAGTGTGTACATTCTGCCTCCTAATCCTGTAGGCCTACTCTCTTCATCTAGCTTGGCTTTGAAACTGTTTTCTGCCTTCAATTACAGTGTTACACTGCAGTTCTTCCTGCAAACATAGCTAGGGTTTGGGTCCTGAGAACTTCATTTGAACCCAGGATAGGTCAATAATGTTTCTTTCCTGCTTCTATAGCTCAAGAACTCTAAGAACATTTAGAGTACAAGTACTTCTCATCACCAAAGGAAACTAAGGAAGCTCTTGAACATCTGACCTTTCATAAGTGGAAATCTTAGTGTCATAGACTTTTCTGCCCTCGCTGGCTTCACCCTGTGATCCTGGCGGCAATCCCAAGGGTGGCGGCAGAAACTGCAGCCACCATACCTGAATCACAGAGAGTCCGGGACGAAGGAGCCAGACCCGGCAGGTGAGCAGATTCTACTCAACACCAGGAAGAACCAACAAGAAGAAATTTCATCCTGCAGTTCGCAGACCAGAGACGACCCAGGAACCAAGACTCAGCGTGAGTATAAGCCTAACGTCCTCACTCCTTCTCAGGGAGCAGAGGAGGGAAGGCCAGTCCTCCACCACCCCCAGTAATGGAGATCTCCATCTTGGATACTGACAAAGCTTGGCAGAGCTGCTAGCTCCAACTCAGGTCTTGGAATAAATCTAGAGTCATCTAGCAGGTCACAAGAGCCTAACTTGGCCTACCAGACTCAGCTCTACCCAGGGAAAAGTCACCCAGCTTGGGCGCCAGCCCCAGGAGTGGCTTTCTTCACTGGATAATCAGAGCCAGAGGCTGCCCCTCCCTTTAGCAGCATCGACAACCAATTGAAATTCAGTAAACAGAAACCGTGAGAGTGGCTCCAGGCTGGGATCCGTGAGTTTCTCACAAACCAGCCCCCAGGAAAAGCTACTGTTTGCTGAAAGGCCTCAACTCTACCCAGAACCTAGCCTCATTGCAGCATCTCCAAACTCGAGAAAAAAGCCATCTTCCTCTTTTGTGATACTCAAAGCAGATCTCCCTCCCATTGAACTAACCTGGGAGGAGGATCACAGAGCATTTTTCTGCCTGTTCAAAGAAACTGACTTAAGTAACCAACCAAGCCACAGGAACACAAGCAGACCAGAGACTACAACAAGAGGCTGGTTATGGACACAAGGGAGACACAGGATTTTTCCCACCCCTCCCAAAAAAATCAAAGAACTTTTTTTTGTACCTTTTATAATTTTGTTTTCTAAAAAAATTTTTTAATCTTTAATTTTTACCTTTTTAGAAAAAAATTGTTTTCTAGTAATTTTTTTTCCTCTTAAAATTTTATTTTAGGGGTATAAGTGTGTGTGCGTTTTTCTTTCTTTTTTATGTTTCTGTTTTTGTTTTGTTTTGTTTTTTGTTTAGCTCTACTGACCTTCTGATCTTTTTTCTTACATTTTTATCCTTTTCACCTTTTCTTCTCTTTCGTTCTTCTTTATGTGAGTTAATTGCTGCTCTGCACATCCTCAGATAAACCTGTATTCGATTATTAGACCTTATCCCCAATTGTATACTCACTTAATCCACAAATTTATTACTCAATTCAAAACCTCTTAGACTTAAATTCCTTAATAGCAGTACGACATCTTTATAGCTTTATAATATTTTAAGTATTTTGTTTTTAAGTTTTTCACATGTCCTTTATACCCCTCCCCTTCTCTCATTATATTCATGTTGTTCTCTGAATAGTTTGTTTTCAATTCTGTAAAAAATATCTAATTTTTACCTTACTATTTTTTCTGGTCTCTTTTTGTTCCTTTTCTTTTCTTTTCTTTCTCTCTCTCTACTTACATCCTATCCAACCTATTTCCTGCTTTGAGATTAGGACTTAGTTAACTCTCCCTGTGCCTTCCCACATCACTCTACTACTATTTTTTACGCACATCTCTTCCTAAACCTAATAATTTCTAGTTTACCAAATTCTTCTTTGCAGTTCGTAGCCCATTAATATATAGTTGTTTGATGTTGAATAGATGTATCTGTTGAACTAAAATGTACCTGCAGACTATTGACTGTGCAAATACAGACTTTGGTTAATGCTTGCCTAAAGAGAGTGTTCTAGCACAAAACTGGTGTTAATTTCATCCCAAATGGGCAGAGTTAGCCAGAGAAACATAAGAAAAATGGCAAGTACGGGTACCTCAACTCACACTCATGATAATCAGGGGACAGAAGAGATAATAAATAATCCAGAGGAGATTTCCCAAATAGCTCTACAAACACTGCTGGCAAACATGATAAATGAAAAGATTGAAAACATAAAAAGGACTCTGTATGAGCGTGATAGGGAAGGAGAGGAGGCAATCCTAAAGTCTGTACAGGAATATCATAAGTGTGAGGAAGCTACTCAAAAACTGATACAGGATTTGCATGAGCAGCTTAAGAATACTCAAAGAGAAAGGGAGGAATGGTGTGAGACAGCTGAGAACACTCAAAGAGAACTACAAGAATGGCATGAAAGGGAGGAAGTTAATCAAAGAGTAATACAGGAATTGAGAGAGCAGGATGAGAATACACAAAGATCACTAAAGGCATTCATTGGATCCATTAAAAAAAAAGCTGAAGAACGTCAGGGAGACCACAAAGGGAATGCTGAATGGAACCCAACAGAAGGAATGGGAGTCCAAGGAAACCATAAACAATCTGAGAATAAACACTGAACACCAAATTAAGGAAGTAAAGAAGTTCATACAAGATCTAAAGCAAAGCTTCAACAAAGAACTTGAAGCCATCAAAGCTGACCAATTAGAAGGAAAAGAAATAAAAAACAAAGTAGAAATTCTCAACAGCAGATTAAACCAGGTAGATGATCGAATCTCGGGTACTGAAGACAGCCTAGACATTGTAGAGAAAGAACTTACAACCATCCAAGAGAAATCCAAGAAATATGAGAGATCTATCCAACACTTGGAAGACACCATCAGAAAACCTAATCTAAGGATAATGGGTGTAGAGGAGCACCTAGAAAAAGAAGTTAATGGTCTAGGAAATTTGTTAAACAGGATCCTAGCAGAGAACTTCCCAAAAATGCAAAAAGATAGGCCTATTCAAGAACAAGAAGCTTTTAGAACCCCAAATAGACCAGAACAGAATAGGACATCCCACCGCCACATTATAATCCACACAGGATCAACTCAGAACAAGGAAAAGATCCTTAAAGCTGTCAAGGAGAAAAGATTAATCACCTATAAAGGGAAACCAATTCGAATCACCTCAGATTTTTCAGCAGAGACAATCAACGCAAGAAGAGCCTGGAATGATGTATGCCATGCCTTAAAAACAAACAACTATCAACCAAGAATTCTGTACCCAGCTAAACTTTTCTTCATAATTTAAGGCCAAATAAAAGCCTTCCATAGCAAAGAAAAATTGAAACAATACATCTCCACCAAAACAGCCCTATAAAAGATTCTTAAAGACGTCCTACACATAGAACACCAACAAGAACACAATAAAGATCAAGAAATTGCAC
Source organism: Dipodomys spectabilis (assembly GCF_019054845.1). Classification (NCBI taxonomy): domain Eukaryota; kingdom Metazoa; phylum Chordata; class Mammalia; order Rodentia; family Heteromyidae; genus Dipodomys; species Dipodomys spectabilis. Next base: position 836,444 of record NW_024870819.1, on the reverse strand, counting down.
CCAAACTGAGAATCCAAAACCATAGGAGGCACCCAGTTTTCACAACCCCCAAGAAAGTGGATAACATGGCAGGAACTCCCAAATGCCTCTCAGTCCTGTATCTTAACATTAACGGACTTAACTCTCCAATTAAGTGGCATAGACTGTCTAGTTGGATTAAAAAACAAGGTCCTTCTATCTGCTGCCTTCAGGAGTCACATCTTGCCCATAAAAACAAACACATTTTCAATGTTAAAGGCTGGAACAAAATCTACCAAGTAAACAGCAGCCATAAACAAACGGTAGTTGCAATACTAATATCAGATAAAATAAACTTCAAATTAAAATTTGTGAGAAGAGATAAAGAAGATGGCTAAATACTAATTAAGGGATCTCTCCTTCAGGCGGATATTACAATTCTAAATATATATTCGCCAAACAACGGAGCACCCAAATTTATCCAAGAAACACTATTTTCCCACAAATCACACATAGATCCAAAGACAATAATTGTTGGGGATTTTAACACACCGATCTCCGCACTAGATAGATCAACTCGGCAAAAACTCAACAGAGAAACCGCTGTTCTATACAACTGCATAGATCAACTAGATATAACAGACATCTACCGAATATTTCACCCAGCAGCATCAGAATACACGTTTTTCTCAGCACCTCATGTAACATTTTCTAAAATAGACCACATTTCAGGAAACAAAGCAAACTTGTCCAAATTCAGAAACATTGACGTTATACCCTGCATTCTCGCGGAGCACAAGGGAATAAAATTAGAACTCAAAACCAAAATCCACCAAAGAAAGTCTGATAAAACATGGAGGCTGAACAGCACACTGCTGAATCATGAGTGGGTCAAGGAAGAGATTAGAAAGGAAATTCAAATGTTCATGCTATTCAACATAAATGAGCACATAACTTACCAGCTCCTCAGGGAAACAGAAAAGGCAGTACTCAGAGTCATGTTTATAGCTCTGAGCTCCTACATTAACAAATTGGAGAGATCGGAAACCAACAATTTAATGAGCCATCTGAACCTACTTGAAAAAGAGCAGCAAGAAAACCCCAATCCAGTAGATGGAAAGAAATAATTAAAATTGAATGAATTAGAATCCAAAAAAACTATAGAAAGAATGAACAACAGAAAGAATTGGTTCTTCGAAAAAATTAACAAAATTGACAAATCTTAGCAAATCTTATCAAAAAAAGAAAAGAACACATCCTAATAAATAAACTTAGAGAAGAGAATGGAAACATCACCACGAAAAAAACCAAGATTCAGAACATTATGAGGGAATACTTCTCAAAACTTTATGCTAATAAGTTTGAGAACTTGACAGAAATGGACCTTTTCCTAGCAAATATTGACATGCCAAAACTAAACCAAGATGAGTTAAACCAGCTTAACAGGCCCATATCAAGCATTGAAATAGAAACAGCAATAAGACACTTGCCAGCTAAGAAAAGTCCAGGACCAGATAGTTTTACAGCAGAACTCTACAAGGCCTTCAAAGCAGAGCTCACACCAATACTCCTCCAAATCTTCCATGATATTGAAAGAGAAAGTTCACTACCGAACACATTCTATGAAGCCATCATAACCCTCATCCCAAAACCAGGCAGGGACTCATCAAAGAAAGAGAACTATAGACCCAGTTCTTTGATGAACATTGACGCAAAACTTCTCAACAAAATTTTGGCCAATCGACTTCCACAATTCATCCAAAAAATCTACACCGAGATCAAACAGGATTCATTGCAGGGATGCAAAGCTGGTTCAATATACGGAAATCAATTAATATTATTCATCACATCAATAGGAGCAAGGATAAGAACCACATGGTTATCTCAATAGATGCAGAAAAAAGGTCCAACAAGATCCAAGACCCCTTTATGATGAAGATTTTGGAAAAATTAGGAATCCATGGAACATTCCTCAATACAGTAAAGGCTGTATATGACAAACCTACAGCCAGCCTTATACTTAATGGTGAAAAACTAAAGCCATTTTCTCTTTACTGAGGAACAAGACAAGGATGTCCACTCTCTCCACTTCTATTCATTCTGGTATTAGAATGTCTAGCTACAGCAATAAGACAAGATGTAAACATAAAGTTGATCTGAATAGGGAAAGAAGAAATAAAACTCTCCCTCTTTGCAGATAACATGATCTTGTATTTAAAGAATGCCTTAGACTCCACTCCCAAATTACTCAAGCTGATTCAAACCTTTGGCAAAGTAGCAGGTTATAAAATTAACCCCCCAAAATCAATGGCTTTTCTGTATGCCAACAATGAGAAAAGTTTGTCTGAAATTAGGAAATTAACTCCATTTGTAATAGCCCCTCAAAATATAAAATACCTAGGAATTAACCAAAGAAGTGAAGTACGTCCAATGTGAAAACTTAAAACCTTGAAAAAGAAAATAAAAACAGAACTTAGAAAATGGCAAAACCTCCTATGCTCTTGGATTGTAAAGATTAACATCGTGAAAATAGCAATACTTCCCAAGGCTATCTACAAATTCAATGCGATACCTATCAAAATTCCAACCTCATTCTTCAAGGAAATAGAAGAGGCAATCCAAAAATTCATGTGGCACAATAAAAGACCCCGAATAGCAAAAACGCTCCTCAACGGAAAGAATACTGCTGGAGGAATATCAATACCAAATTTCAAGCTCTACTATAAAGCTATAGTAATCAAAACAGCTTATTACTGGCATAAGAAGAGACCTCAGGACCAATGGAATAGAATTGAAAACCCAGAAATGAACCTACAGACCTATGCCAACTAATCTTGGATAAGGAAGCTAAAATATTAGAATGGAAGAAAGACAGCCTCTTCAGTAAATGGTGCTGGCAAAATTGGTTAACTACTTGGAGAAAACTAAACTAGATCCTTATATATCACCCTGCACCAGAATTAACTCCAAATGGATCAAAGACCTCAGTGTCAAAGCAGACACTAAGAAAACATTACAGGACGAAATAGGAGAATCTCTAGGCCTCCTTGGCTCTGGCCGAAATTTTCTTAATAGAGACTGGAATCACAACAAATCAAAGAAAGATTGGATAAATGGGATTGCATGAAGTTGCAGAGCTTCTGCATGGCAAAGGACATAGCTAGCAAGATCAATAGAGAGCCCACAGATTGGGAGAAGATCTTCACTAGCCATGTAACGGACAAGGGTCTCATATCTAAAATATACTTGGAACTCAAAAAATTAAACCCCCTAACAACAAATCCTCAAAGAAACAACTGCCCAATAAATATGTGGGCTAATGGCTTGAATAGAAACTTCTCTGAAGAAGAGAGAAGGATGGCCAATAGACACATGAAGAAATGCTCACCTCCCTAGCCATAAAAGAAATGCAAATCAAAACAACATTGAGGTACCACCTCACCCCAGTTAGAATGGCTATAACCAAGAACTCTAAAAACAACAGATCCTGGAGGGGATGTGGATAGAAAGGAACCTTACTTCATTGTTGGTGGGAGTGTAAACTTGTTCAACCACTTTGGAAAGCAGTATAGATGTTCCTGAAAAGACTTCACATAGAGCTCCCCTATGACCCAGCAATCCCACTTTTGGGCATTTACCCAAATGTTTACAAACAAGACCACACTAAAGCTACCAGCACAACTATGTTTATTGCAGCATTATTTACCATAGCTAAGTTCTGGAACCAACCCAGATGCCCCTCAGTAGATGAATGGATCAAGAAAAGGTGGTATATATACACAATGGAATTCTATGCCTCCATCAGAAAAAATGACATTTCCCCATTTGTTAGGAAATGGAAAGGCTTGGAAAAAAATATATTACATGAAGTAATCAAAGCCCAAAGAAACATAAGTCCCATGCTTTCCCTTATTTGCAATATCTAGTATATGTATGAGACAAGCAGGAAAGGTCAGATAATGTGATGTTAGGAAAATGAACCCATAAATATGTATTTAAATGTTTTTTTTCCTTTCGTGCATTTTTTTCTAACTCATTTATAAGATTATTTCATTGTAGCTTTGTATGTCCCTCCCCCACATTATAACCCCTGCTTTCACTATATTTGATTTCGGTATAATTTGTGGAGGAGATGGGGAAAAACAAGTCGTTTAAGGATACAGGTGGACCCGATGAAACTATGAGAAGTACAAGTTGTCATGTCAAAAACGAACTTTACAACTTTGGTGCGGGGGCGGGGGGGATTGGGTGGGAGCGCGGGGGGTGGCTGGTAAGTGATGTGAAAGGTAAACAAAGGAGGAGGCAGCAATGCTTGATATGAAATTTACTCATTATCTTGCCCATGTAATTGTAACCCCTCTGTACAGTATGTTCACAAAAAATTAAAATAAAAAAAAATACCTGAGCATTTAAAGTAGCTAAAACACTTAATGAGTTTTATAAGAATTATTTAATCAAATATGGAATTGTAATGTCATTATTTAATTTTGAGATTTAATAATCAAAGAACTTTGCCTTATGAAAAAAAAGTGGCAATAACTCTCATCCTCCTGGAATGGAAAGATCAACATCGTCAAAATGGCGATACTTCACAAGGCTATCTTCAAATCCAATGCGATACCTATCAATATTCCATCCTCATTCTTCAAGGAAATAAAAGCGGCAATCCAAAAATGTATATGGAACAATAAAAGTCCCCATACTATCTAAAACGATCCTTAACAGAATGAACAGTGCTGGAGGAATATCAGTACCAAATTTCAAACTCTACTACAAAGCCATAATAACAAAAACAGCTTGGTACTGCCACAAGAACAGACCTCAGGACCAATGGAATACAATTGAAAACCCTGAAATGAACCTACCGACCTATAGCCATTTAATCTTCGATAAGGGAGCTAAAAAAATAGAATGGAATAAAGTCAGCCTCTTCAGTAAATGCTGCTAGCAAAATAGGTTCATCACTTCTAGAAAACTAAATCTAGATACTTATATATCACCCTGCACCAGAATTAACTCCAAATGTATCAAAGACCTCAGAGTCAAAGTAGCCACTCTTAAAACATTACAGGATGGAATAGGAGAAACCCCAGGTCTCCATGGCACAGGCCGGAATTTTCTTATAGAGACCCAGAAACACAACACATCAAAGAAAGGTTGGACAAATGGGATTGCATGAAATTGCAGATTTTCTGCATGGCAAAGGACATAGCTAGCAAGATCAATAGAAAGCCCACGGATTGGGAGAAGATCTTCACTAGCCATATCTAAATATAGCCATATCTAAAATATACTTGGAACACAAAAAATTAAATTCCCCAACAACAAATTTTCAAAGAAACAAGTTCCCAATAAATAAGTGGGCTAAAGACTTACAGAGAAATTTCTCAGAAGTGGAAAGAAGGATTTCCAATAGACATATGACGAAATGCTCAACCTCTCTAGCCATAAAAGTAATGCAAATAAAAACAACATTGAGATACTGCCTCATCCCAGTTAGAATGGCTATAATCAAGAACTCTAATAACAACAGATGCTGGAGGGGATGTGGACAGAAGGGAACCTTACTGCATTGTTGGTGGGAGTGTAAACTTGTTCAACCACTTTGGAAAGCAGTATGGAGGTTCCTCAAAAGACTCCACATAGAGCTCCCCTATGACCTAGCAATCCCACTTTTGGGCATTTACCCAAATGTTCACAAACAAGACAACACTTAAGCTACCAGAACGACTATGTTTATTGCAGACTTATTTACCCTAGCTAAAATATGGAACCAACCCAGATGCCGCTCTGTGGATGCATGGATCAAGAAAATGTGGTATATATACACAATGGAATTCTATGCCTCCGTCAGAAAGAATGATATTGCACCATTTGTTAGGAAATGGAAAGACTTGGAAAAAATTATATTAACTGAAGTAATCCAGGCCCAAAGTAACTTAGGACCCATGGTTTCCCTTATTTGCAATAACTATTATATGTCTGAGTCAAGCAGAAAAGTTCAGGTAAGTTGATGTTAGGGAAATGAACACCAAGATACATATTTCAATGTTTTCTTTTTCTTTCAGGTGATTGTTTCTAACACATTTATAAGATTATTTCTTTGTTTCTTTGTATGTCCCTCCCCAATAGCATAACCCCTGCTTTCACTGTATTTGAGGTTGGTGTAATTTGTGGTGGGGAAGGGAAAAACAAATCATTTAAATAGGTATACTTGTGAATCCATTTCAACAATGAGATGTACAAGTCGTTATATGGAAAAACGAACTAACAACTTTGGTGGGCGATGAGGAAGATTGGGTGGGGAGACTGGGAGAGGATTGGAAGGGGAAACAAAGAGGAGGCTACTATGCTTGATAGAAATGTACTCATTATTTTTCCCATATAATTGTAATCCTCCTGTAGAGTATTTTCACAGTAAAAATTAAAATTAAAATTGAAAATAATCATCTATTATTATTATAGTCTTATATTCTGACTTATTTACTTTGTAACAGTTTTTAAACTTTTTGCTGCTCTGCTGAAATTTATGTATTTAAATATTATCATCAAAGTATATCGTTTGTGTACTGGGGGCAGATTTTACAAAGTGTTTAACCAATGGCTTTTAAGAATTCTTAATTGGTATATCATTTGTTTCATTTTTAATTTCAATTTAATTTACTGTGAAGGTAATGTACAGAGGGGTTACAGTTACATAAGGTAATGAGTACATTTCTTATGGAAGGAACATTGTTATCCCCTCAATGGGTTTTATTTCTACACTCAAACAACTACTGTACTTTTGTTTTCTTTGTTCATGTATTTTCATTATAAAATTGATATACAGATGGTTTGCAGTTATTTAGGTCAACTAAACAGTACAATTCATTTTATTTTCTGAATTTCAAATTTTGAACTTCCTTTGTTTCTTTAGGGTAATTCTTTTTTCATAGTTGTAGAATTAGTTAATTTAATTTTGCATGATTTTTAACACATGTAAATTATTCAGACACATATATTTTGCTTTTAAAATATTTAACATGTGAATATCTAAAATTATTTCCTTAATTTATATATGGTAGGTGAATTTAAATAAATTTATTTTCTTATAGTTCTAAACATATTTTCCAGGTAACAAATACTTACTATATTTCCAGGAAGCACATACTTTATTAAGAAAATCTTCATAACCTGGTTACTTTTTTTTGTAAATATTTGTACTTGAATTAAAAAAAAAAGTTTGAGCTGGGCAAGGTGAATTGTAGCTTCCATTTTCTAGCTATGGTAGTAACTGTGAATAGGGTTTGTAATTCAGGAGAGCTTAAGAAACTGAGACCTCATTATAAAAATATCCAGACTGAAATTATTAGAGATATGGCCATCCCTAGTGAGATATAGAGCAGCTGGTTATCACCAGTAGCATCAATATTTTGTCAAAATAAAAGGATAAACTCTTCAAAATGTTCATTATTTAAAACTTGTTTGCAAAGGTTCTCATGTCTTCAATTTCTTATTTTTCAATTCACTTAATCTATAAGAATCCAAGTATATTGTAACTATTTTATTTCTACTAAACTTTTAAATAGTACAAGCAATATTATGATTTCCTATATTAAATTACTTTTACTATTTGTGGTAATTTCTTTTGTTTAATATGATAATAATAATCCAAATGTGTGTATGTGGTATGTGTGTGTGTTTATGTGGTTTTTGTGTGTGTATGATGATATGTGAATACTTTGTAATGCTTGGGATATCACTTGGGATAGCATTGTTTCACATATGCTAAACCAAGTTTTTACCTCTGAACTATACTGTGCAGTTATAATGTAAATAGTGCTTTAAATTATGACTTTTAAATTTTCATTCCTAGTATGTTTTTTTCAAAATTATATATTCTACAATGTGATCCATATTCTATCCATGTTAGCAAATTTTATTGTTACTTAGAATATTTCCACTTCCAAACTCTTGCGTTTATTGATAAAGGTTTTACTTTGCTTCTTTTCTCTCTTCATTCTTTTTGCCTTTAGATTTTACCTATTCTTTCTCTTATTTCTTTGGTAATTAATTATCACATTCTTATTGCAATTTCTTTACATTGTAACAAGTCTATACAATGCATTATTTTCTATTGTATTTTTTCCCATCTTCTCTGACTCAGTCCACACTATTAGGTGGATTAAAAAGAAACTTGATTCAGGACACTTTAATTATTTTCCTCCTCCTCTTCTCTGAAGACTTTCTGTTTTTTGAAACACAAAACCAATGATATACACAAAACCAATGACATACAGCTCGTATGTGGTCCATCATTCTATTCTATCCCCTCTCACTCTCCTCTGTAGTACAGCTCAAGTCATCATTCAGGTTTATTGTGCTAGAGTGTTATCTAAATTTTAACTCATTCCTAAATTAATTTTAATTGTTTCAAGCATTCTCTTAAGACATTTTACTATATGTAATATCTTGAGCCCTCATACTAGATTTGAATCTTATTACCATGTGTAGTCTATTATAAGAACAGACACATAGAAGAATGTAACAGATTTATCAAAAATAAATTCTTAGTTTTATTGTCAACAGATTTTGAAGAGGATGCCATGACTTTATTAAATAAAAATAGAATCTTAAATGGGTGTATTGGCACTATTGCCTCTTTAGATTTAAAGAATGAGCTTAGACTACTTCCTCAAACCTTGTACAAAATTTTAAAATAAAATATGATTATCAAACTAAATGTGAGATATAAAAACCTATAAAACATAAATGTAAAAATTCATGACATTGGATGAGTAAAGGTTTCTAAAAATTTGGCATGGAAAGAATTAGTGGCTAAAGAAAAGAAGAATGTACTGGTTAATATCAACTGATTACCTTTTATAATTCTATGAAGGAAGTGAAAACATACCCAACAGATAGAGGGCACATATTTGTTAATGGTACAATGTTAATGCTACAATGATACTGAGTCTTAAGTACTTTTATATCTTCTAATTCTATATATTTTTTTCCCCAAACAGGATATTTCTTTAAAGAACATATGTAAATTAATAGTCAATAGGAGGAGCATATGAAATAAGCTCCTCTTTAGTTTCTAAGAAAAAAATAAAATGAAAACTCACTAGTATGACCATAATATAAAAAGATGACGCAAAATATAGTAATGCATTTGTGGAGAAATTGATATACTCCACATAGTAGATTGATTTGTATAATACTGCAATCATTTTAACAAGCAAGTTTTCAAGTCTTCAAAAAGTCAAAGAGAATTGTATATGATTCAGCCATTACACTTCTATGTATGTATTAAAGAGAATTAATAAACTTATTTGGACATAGAATGTAGTTCACTGACAGTGCACTTGAATAGTCTGTGTGAGACCTTGGAAATAATCCCCAAAAACTAATTTTGATAAGACACACAATAGAGGATGTATGCTGGACAAATTATTGTAAGTGAATTTTATATCTATTTTAATGTCTGTTCTAAAATTCACACCATTTCTATTTGAAGAAATGCAAGGGAAAATTAGGCTTGGAAAATCTATGATGGTACAATTCACTTTCAAAGCACTAAATTGTATACTGTAGAAGGAGATAATATATGGCATGTGAATTACATGTTAGCAAAAAAAAAAAAAAACTATTGTTAAAGATACTTCACACAAATTGAAGAATACCTAAAAAGATGTTTTCGGTGTTGGCTAAATCTATTTGTAAACTACAGCTTTTAGAACAAAGATTTGATTTCTGTTTATTTTGAGTTTTTTGGTGTGTTTATTTTAGTTTTACAGAGATAACTCAATCAAAAAGTGTATGTGATAACTGGAATAGCTAGGGATTATGCATGACTTATAAGTAATTGATAACCTTTTCTGGAAGAAACGTTTAGCAAATGACAGAAAACCCAAATCCGTACACCTGGGGTTTATGAAAGCCATATGTTACTTGCTCAATAAAATTGTTTTTTTCTACTTTGCTAGGAAAAAAAGTATTCTCAGGATAAGAGCCAATAGCAATGAAAAGAAACAAAATACACAATAATCTTGATTTATTTGTGAAAATAACAAATGAAATAAAGAAATTCCATTTATGGGGCTCTAATATTAGTATCTATGAAGATGTTCCTGAATGCCAACATCCACTGAATTTTTGGAATTTTAATTTCTACCAACATATGAAAACTAGAATAAGAAAACAAATACAGTCTTAGAGTAACCAGACTTGGAATAAATTTCTTAATAGTTTTGAAATTACAAAAGAATTGATACCATTAAAAATGATTCTTTCCTATGGAAATCATTTAAAAATGTTTAACATTTATTATAATTCAAATACCAAACAAGAGTAATTTTACATAATCATTAAAATATTATTTTATTACTATCGTAAAATAGAATAAAACACCAGTCTTGATATGTTATCATTATTTTTAATTCCTAATCATTACCTAAATATCTTAAACAATCTAAATAGTCATGTATTTAACATAGATGTAAATATTCTATACTTTTACTTAACATTTTGCAGGGGCATGTATTCATGTTTCTAAGAAATGTTCACAGCACTTAAAAGATGCTTTTGAGAAATTAAGGTAATATATTTTGTTGCTGTTGTTGTTGTTGTTGTTTACAAGGCCTGTGCATTGTCCTTAAGCCTTTTTATGCTCAATGCCAGCACTCTACAACTTGAGGCACAGAGCTAATTCCTGTTTATAGTGGCTAATTGGAGATAAGAATCTAACAAGTACTTTTCTGTCTGGGCTAGTTTCAAAATCAAATCTAAGATCTCATTACCCAGAATAGCTCCATTTATAGGCGTGAGTCAGTGGCACTTGGTTTGATGTATTTTTTAATTTTAAATATGTTTTAAAATGTTTGTTTCATTATAATGTATATCATTCGACACATAAATGTAGACATATGTATATATTTCTGATGACAAATAATCTCTAAAAATGTATGTCTTTCTATTCACACACACACACACACACAAAAATATATATATATACATATATATGTATATATTTCTGAAGATAGACACCTTGTAAAACTTTATGCTCTTTTTTGACCTTTTTTCATTTCAAAGATATACAGTATATTTTTCCAAAAGTTTCCTAGAATAGAATGACTAACCTTCAATAGAAAGTAGAGTTTATTACTTTCAAGGGTATTTTAGATTGATATTGTAGTAACATTTACAGTATATTACTTGAAATGATTCTGTTCAAACTCTTAAATATTTGTGTCTAGTGGTGGGGAGAGAGGAAGTGAATTCATACTGGTTAGGAATTTGCAATACTTCAAAATTCTATTCCATAATTTGTTATAAGCACATAGTCAAGTTACCTGTTTTGGCTTAGTTTTTTTTGCTTCTTTATTTGATCAAAATTTTAATATGGATGTATGCACAGTGGTAACATTAAAATTATTAATCAACAGAAAATAATTGCAAAATCATAGATACATATCAGACTTCAATAGTTAGCAATTATGATGCTAATATTAATTTTGATGATGAGGAGGAGGACCACAGTGTACCCTTATAATGACCATGTTGTGATTCAAAAGGAAAAAAAAACTTTACACAATTTTGAAGCTAGATTTCCCACATTGAATACATTGTAATCAACAGCTTTGGATTACATACAATAAGAATAACAAGACGAGAGTTACAATATCAAGAAATGTAATCACATAAACAGGTAGAGACAGTAAAAACCCTAATGTAATTCCTACAGTCTCTTTCATGTATTCTCACTATTCTTGGCGGTATTGTTTTCATATAAATAAAATCATTAATTTCCACATTTTGATGGAATAAGATGTACTTTTCAACTTAGTGTGATTAGTTCAAATAACATGAAAGCCATGGCTCTCATATACATACTATTCAATAACCAGTGTTTTCCAGTAATATATTAAGAGTATGTTCTTCAATACAGCTGTAACACATGACAATATTTACATAATACTACTTACATATCTGTAGTTACCTTAAAAGGACTTAGGCCTTAGAGCAAGGAGGTAAAATTTATTTTTATTTCTGCATGAAACAATTTGTGACTTTATACCAACAAACTGAATTTGACTCTTTCCTTATTTGTAAGATAAGCTGGAAAATGTAAGGTCTCTTCACTCTTCTCTTTTCTTGCTCTAGAAGTCAACAAATATATTCTTCATTATTTCTGGTAGATTACATCCATTTAGAGATGGGAAATGTAAGGCCAACAGTCAATGTAGTGAGCAAAGAAAGATAGCAGAATTTTTGTCTGAGGTCTTCACTCTGTGTGCTTACAAAGAGTAATTTGCTGATGGAGAGGACCAATATGAAAAGACTATGGGGCAAAAGCATACTTTGGAAATGGTTGTTTTAGGACTAGGTGACAGTGATGAGTAAATTAAACAGGCTGGTGTCAGGGGCATGAAAAGGAGTATATAGAAATCATATTAGTGACAAAACCTGAGAAAATCTTGATCATTCATCTTATCTAATGGGAGGGAGTAGAGAGGTAAGAAGAAATCTAAGGTCCTTCCACAGGTCTGGCTAGCAACTGTATTAGTGATATTCTTACTAATAAGGACCACAGGTGGAAATGATGGATTTAGGGGATAAAACTCTCTGATAGTTCTAAAGTTCATATTAAACAGATGCAAAGATAGGTCTGTTTAGACATCATCAAAATATCCACGACCATGGATATAAAAAAGGATAATAAAATTGGGGGGGTATTATTGAAAGGGAAGAGGAAAAGAAAAGTTCTCACACAAATGTTAGCAATGTGAGCACCAGTGTGGACAAGACTGGAACAAAGAGAAAAACAAGGAACCAAAAAAGTAATAAACACAGATTTTCCGAAGTAAAGGAAGGAAAGAATTTTCAGGAAGATATTGAAGGAAATATGCTATGTGGATTTGAATAGTAAAAGGATATAGACAAGTTTATAAATAATAGTGTTTTGTTGAAAGTCATATTGATAAAATTTTGAGCCATAAAATTCTGGATCCATGAATTCAACAGATCCTGTTGATTTTAAATGCTGGGAACAAATGCTTTTATCCTGACCTTAGCAAAATTATACAGATATAACTCTCATGAACTTTACTTAGAGGTATTCTGTGAATATTTTTGAAGACTTTGTTCAGCCAGCAGATTAGAGATTGAACTACAGCACAGACAAGCTTAATTTGTCCTACAGTTCCAATTAGTGACCCATGTATCCACAACAGTTTGAGATTTTATTGAAATATCTTTAGATATATTTGGATATTTTATCACCCTATTCGTTATAAATGTAGGAAAAGTAAAACCAAGTATTAGGTTGAACATACAGCTTTGCTGATGTGATTGAAGACTCCTGGAATTGATTCCTCTTTAGAATATAAAATGCCTCAAAATCCGTTGACACATCATAACTGCCATATACTCTGAACCTGCCACAAATTCTTGTATGTAGCAATTACTCTTATAAACTTCAAGCTTTTATTGAATGGAAGAGTTCAGACATTACTCTCACCACTAGGATTAAATGCCTATAGAGATAAGACATTTTGCTTTAATGCCTTTCTTTCATTTTCTTATACCCATTTGCAAGTAGGGAAGGATTCTGATGTAACAACAATACAATGGTGACTTGTTTTAACACAACGTCTAAGATCTAGTGTTAATTTGGGTACTTACTAATTAGCTCCAGATTTTATGGATATTTATATTTCTCCTGGGTAAACTAATGAGCTCCAAGAAAATGTCCCTAAGAAGCCTTTCAATTCTAATTCACTCTTTGTCTCAAAATGCTTTAAATTCTACATCCTCTAATGTGGGTATAGGGTTATATTGTGGAACTTTTCTCCTCAGAGAGTGAGTACTACCCTATTACTTAACATGGACAAAGTACCAAACAAAAAGTGGTAGTTGAACAATGTTCTTTGCAGCTTTTACAGATGAAATGGAAATAGAGCAACTATGAACTCAAAAGGAATGTGCAAAAAGACAGAGGCACAAAGTAGAATGTGCCACGGAAATGCTGAAGTGTAATTTGAAATTATGTGTTCAAGTGTGAGGGTGTGTTCAAAGTATAGCTTCAGACAATGTAATTGGATATCTTCGGGGGAAGCTGCTTTAAACTATTCTGGGATAATTGTACAAGTAGAAGCCCCTTAGTCTGACTCTAATCAGCTACAACATAATCAACTTAGGGATTATCTTCCAAGTGCAAAGTGAGAAAAAGAGGGCTCATCAGAGTTAGTGTTCAGGTTGAAGTACGTTTTCATTTATTTTGGAGCATTAAACTAGGAAAAAGCCAAGTAAACATTTTGCAAGTACCTTAATTAAGTGGGACTGGGGCTGGGGGTTTATCCCAGCAGAAGGGTGCCCTTCTGGCACGCGCAAGGCCCTGGGTTCAGTTCTCAGCCCTGGAAAAAAAAAAAAAAACCTAAATTAAGTGGGATGTATTATATTGGTCTCTTTTTAACTTGGAAGTTATATATTATGTCCTTTTATACTTGGGACAATGATCTGCGGTCAGTTGTTTCTTCTCTTCCGCTTCTTTTGCCCTTCCACTTACATAATTTTTTATTTAAAGAGACATACTTGCGCTTGCATTTCTAATTCCTTCAAAATTATCTGAACTGCTTCATACTTCTGGCAACCTCCTGTATCTTTCTCAAGGGAATATTTTGTCACTACCATTCTTATCCTATATGATATTGGATACCTTCCTGCCTAATTCAGTGCAAGTTTTACATTAGGCTGATCCACACATCTCAACACTTGTACCACCATGAAATACTATCTTATATAGAAATCATGATTTTAGAATGTCTGGGGAAGTGGCATCTGTCATTTTTGAATGGCCCTACATGATACATACATGCAGTCATGTTTCAAACCAATGTGCCACTCAGTAGATGAACGAATTGACAAAATGTGGTATATATATATATATATATATATATATATATATATATATATATATATATATATATATATATATACCCGGTGGAATTATATGCTGCCAATTCATAAGGAAATGGAAAGACTTGGGAAAATCCTACTAAGTAAAATACACAAGACACAAAGAAATAGATTCCATGGTTTCCCTCATTTGTAATAAGTAGGAATATCTAGGATTGTCCTAGCAGATGAGCACAATGGTCCAATAGCTATGGGTAAGATGATGCTGAGCAAAATGAACTCCTACATATGGAAACAGAGGTTTTTCTTTGTGGTTGTTGTTTTTAATGTACTATGTGATTTCTTTTTTCTTTTGTGTTTTCTCCTATGACTTGTTCCCTGCTGTATTTGTTTTCAGTATCATGTGTCATTGTATATATATATATATATATATATATATATATATATATCTTAATTTGGCAAGGGAAGAGGAACAATAAAATGGCGAGACAAAGGTCAAAGGGCAAACCAATGCAATAGCAATACTCACAAAACAAAATGTTGTAAATTTACATTACAACTTGTGAGGGGTATTGGGGTGAAAGAAAACAGTAAGGAAAATGAGGGAGTGGGTAAAAAGTTCATGTTATATATTCACTACCTTACAATTACTTCAATCCCTTCTATATATCCCCTTGAAAATAAAATTTAATTAAAATATAAGCTACATAAAATATAATTTTACTGTATAGGTATAGTCAATATTATTCAATTACCCCTTTCTTTATCAGAGGGTCATTAACTTGAATGTTATCAAACTATACAATATTTTCAGAATATACTTCCCATTATTTTGAAAAAACATTATTTTAGTAATGTCTCATACTAAAACAGAAAACGGTTCTCTTCTATGGAAAGTACTAATTTTTAAAACTGAATAATTGCTAAGAGGACAAAATATATGTGTTCTTCAAAATTCCTATGACTACTAAATACTCATTTTCAAATTCTGAACATGCCATACCAGAGACATTTAAAATAGTATCTGTTTGCCTTTTATTTAATTCTGTAATAGATGCAGTTTCCAATGGGATGTTACATATTTAAAAGTCAACAAAAAATGGCCACATTCTGTTAGAAGATAAACCTATGAACTATCGATAATAATTAATTCCTCAAGAGTATACATTTGTTCATCAGACTAAGCTATTATTTCTATGACAATCAATCCCAAGATTTTATACCATAAAGTCATCCTAGCACAACAGTTTCCAATTTGTAAAGTCCACCTTAAAATTTCCTAAATTCACATCATGACTTGCTTATCACTATTGTGAAAAAATACTACACTTCTGCTGTGATGCCCTCCCAATTGTGCGAAGAACACTACAATAAACTTTGCTGCATCATTTTCCCCCAAGTTTCATTCTTGAAATCAGAACACTTTCAAATATTATTTATTGTTATATTTATTTTATTATATATTATTATTATTATTTTATCTATCATAGATATTCAGGAGATCCAAATATCTGAATATTAAGATCTGAAGATTATGGTTCAAATCCCAACGAGGCAGGAAGTTTCCTTAGCTTCTTATCTCCAATAAACTGTTCAGGAAAAGCCAGACATCACTAATGAAGTACAGTGTTAAGACCTGCAGGATTCATAGGGCTGTTACATGTGACATTATTATGTAAAGCACCACTAACAGTCATCTCTGACATCCATAACATTCTGCTTCCACTTAAAAGTAAATCAGAGTGGCTCAAAGAAGAATAAAAATATGATTTTTCCCTGTCTGGCTTCCACCATAATGTGGGACCATGACTCTAAATATCTAATAAACCATTTGCCTTGGCTAATTTCTTAAAATAGTTTTTTAAATAAATAGTAATTTTTAAAAAAATTTAAAAATAATTTTTAAATAAATAGTAATTTGTTGTTTGCTTTTGGCAGGCATGAAATAAGACTGCATTAACATTTTGTGAGTTGAGAGGCTAAATTTTATCAGAATCTAAACATAATGAAAAATAAATGATTTTAAGATAAATAGCTGTTAGGTACATTTTTTTATTTTTTTAATTTTAATTTTTATTTTTTGTGAACATACAGTACAGGGGGGTTACAATTACATGAGCAAGATAATGAGTACATTTCTTATCAAGCATTGCAGCTTCCTTCTTTGTTTACCCTTCACATCCCTTCCCTGCCTCCCCCCGCCCACCAACCCAATCTCTCCCCGCCCCCTTAGGTACATTTTTAACGTGACATACACACAGAGACATATTTTTCCTAAGCAGTTCATGTAATTCAAATAACTATGTTTCAGAAATAGATGACACAAAAAGTTAGAAAAAGAGAACCAGTATTGTGTAGTATAGTCTTTAAAAATAGCTGACAAATAAATATTAACCATAATTCCGAAATAATACCAGTCAAATGCTCTTGAAAAGAGAAGATTTTAAACAGAATGTATAAAAAGTGCCAGTGCCAGCACTGCTTCAAGAGCTGCTCTCTGGGATTTAGGGCTTCTAGTACATGAGGATGTTTTAACCAAGATTAATTGCTTTCAGGAACTAAATATTTTTTAGTTATAATTCATAGAAGAAATCTGTTGTTCAAATTTAATGAAAGGATAACAGTTTATATTAGAAAGAATGCTACACACTTATTGTGGTAGGCAGTGAAATACCTTCCCAAAATATCATCCCCAAATATCTAATTCCTCAAATGTAGATTTGCATTTTACATCTATCTATCTATCTATCTATCTATCTATCTATCTATCTATCTATCTATCTATCTATCTATCTATCTATCTATCTATCTATCTATCTATCTATCTATCTATCTATCTATCTATCTATCTATCTATCTATCTATCTATCTATGTTTGTAAAATAATCACCTTTCATTACCCAAGGAGCCCAAATTTGAATAATTATCAGATGGGGGAAGTATATTCAAATGGGTACTTAAAAGTCCCAGTTGTAGTGGGAAAGGGGCATGATTAGGGTAAGAACCTTCAGAAAGATGTAAAGTTGCTACATTAGAAGATAAAGGAAAAGAAAACAACCCAGATTCTTAACTTTCTGGAAAGCATAACAGGAAGTAAATGCCATTTCCACTAGAATCATCTGAAAAGTATTTCAGCTCTGTCGGTGGCTCGATTTTAATCTAGTGAGACTTCTTTTAGATTTCTGTCCTTTAGAACTAAAATGATAAATACGGATTATACAAGCCACTTAACTTGTCGAAATTTGACAGATTTGATAGAGTAAACCAAGTCAACTACAGCCTTTTACTGATGCAACTACAGAGACAACACATGTCCTAGTTTCTGAGAATAAGATAAAGTTGCCAATGGCTTTGTATGCATGTATGATGTACATACTACTAAAGGCCTTGCATTAATGAAGTCTTGAAATTCAAAATAATATCTAAATAAGGAGCTCCCTATCTTTATTTTCACATTTGGGGATCAATAAGTACTACAGTTATGTAGAAAGCTAAGGTAAGAATATGGAAATGAAATCTGTCTCCTAATATTATAAAGATAATTTATGTCATTTTGAGTTATAGTTTCTAAAGTAATAAAAAATTAAGTAAAACAGAAACAGAAATTCAGTTTTCTATCCTTCCTAACTTTCCAACAGAAATTAGAGAATCCATTAACGATACAACAATTCCAGAATGGTTTAGGATGTTATAAGATCACTAGATGGTGAAAAAGAATATAACAAAAATGGGTCCCTTGGAAAAATGGGAAACAAAATCTACACCTACAGATTGTGATATAGCTAGAAAAGTTTCCACTATTCTGTCTTTGATATTTTAGGTTTGTTTACACAGCAACTTTCCTCTCATAGGAAATGACTCTTTATTAATACTTAAGGGTTTGCAGCTTATAACCCAGCAACAAATAATGCTTCTAAATGTAAAAAAGAATGATACTGAGAGTAACCAAGGCTACTTGTGTTGCTATAGCTAATAAATAAGAATGATCTTTGGGAATAGTCAAACAATCTTGATCTTTTTCATACCTTTCCTCTTCTTCAACAAGAGAAATTCTAGTCAAGATATGTAAAACATTAATAAAGTTTTTTTATATTTTTTATTGTTCACACTAAAGCAAATACACTTTTCCTCTTTGCAAGCCTGATTTTGAAAGAGTCAGAACTTCATAATTATTTTATAGGCAAAAGTTTATTGCTTTGGCTTAGTTTTTCCTGCATTTGGGCATTGCTCTCTATTATTTTGGCAACTACACAAAAAAACAAGATAAATCCATTATGCTTATGTTGAATTGTTCAAAGTCAAGCTTTCTTCAAACAAAATTTTCTGTTCCCTACTACACTGCTAATTGAAGTTTAAATGATAACAAAAACGTGATACTTTAATTTACATTTTCATTGAAACCAGTGAAAACAAGAGTGTCTGTTATTGCTTTTTAAAATGTTTTCAAGTATTTTCCTTGGCTATTTTCATTATTGCCTTTGTTCCATCCTCTAATCAGGAGCACAGAGTTTCACAAAAAAATCTTCCTAAGGAATAAGATGTTAGTCAAAAAATAGGTGTATAACAAAGATTTTCATCACTTACGAGATTGAATAGGTCAGAAGACATTTTGGCATTACTGGCATGGTTCTTAAACTAAGTGAAATGCATGTAAATGTGACAGTTATTCCAAACAATGACTATGGCTTATACTTTTCTGCTTCAATAAAATGAGTAACTTTACTGTAAATGAAACCTCTGGCAAGGTTGGAGGGCATATAGATTTAGGGTAGAAGGGTTAATGTTAGAAAGCCAAGAGAGATTCCATAAACAGCACTGGCTATCACTTACCAGTTAATTATACTTATGACATATGAGTATATAAACATAAATATGAATTGAGTGAGAAATATGTGATTTACACAATTGATTCAATGACGACTAAGACCAGAAAACACTTCCTTACATTTATGTAAACTATTATATCTGATGAAGATTTAAAGAGTTTTAGAATATATATTTTAACATTTATGTCAAAATATTAATTTTTACCTGTTTATTTTTACTTTTGGTGGCTGTGAGGTTTGAGATCTGGGCCTGGACGTTTTCTCTCAACTGTTCAGCTCAAAGCTAGTGCTCTACCACTTGAGCCACTGCCAGTTTTTTGTTGGCTCATTGGAGATAAGAATCTCAGGGACTTTCCTGCCTAGGCTGGTTTTGAACCATGATTCTCAGCTCTCCGTATACTTAGTAGCTAGGATTACAAGTATGAACCACTGGCACCTACTACATAATTATTTTTACACATTTATGAAGTATGGAGTGGTAATCCCATTCATTTATATCTTGTGTTTTCCTGCCAGCATCCAGTTTCTCGGTTTCTTGATCACATTTAGTATGGACATTATTGTATTATGTGAAGTAATTCTCATATATGTTTTATGATGTCATGTTAGTTCTAATGTTCATTCATTTGATGACTGATGATAATTTTCTTGTGCTTATTTTTCACAAGAGGTATTTTGATGTTTTCTAATTGATTTTTTTAACATTAGGTTTTGAGCGTTCTATGTACACTCTAGGTTTGAGGCATGCTTCAGATACAGGAATTGTAACTATTTTATCCTTGACTATGGGTACCTTTCATCATCATCATCATCATCATCATCACCATCATCATCATCATCACTATTAGTATTACTACTATTACTTTTTTACATGTATGTATGGTCCTGGGGTTTGAATTCAGGGTCCCTGAGATTTGTTGCATTTTGTTAACAATTTACCATTTGAGTCATGCCTCAGTTCTGGCTTTCTTGCTGATTAAGCAGAGATAAGATTCTCAGGAACTTTATTTTGTGGGCTGCCTTCAAACAGCAATACTCAAATCACAGCCTCCCAAGTAGCTAGGATGTGATACATGAGCCACCTGCTCCCAACTTCTATTCACTACTTGTATATGAGCTTTTACAGACTAAATTATTTTACACTTTTATTGAGTTCTACTATATCAAGTTTTCCTTTCCTATAATTTTAATGCCATATTTAAGTATGCTTCATCTCCAAATTGTCAAGACATCTTCCTTTGCTTTATATTTACATCACTCTTTTTGTTTTATATGCCACCTTCAAAACCTGCTTTAAGAGAATATTTGAAGAAATTATTATATTTAAGTCAACATTCACTTTTTAATTCTCCCCAATACTGTCTAATCTATCACCACTATTAAAGAAAATGTCATTCCACAAGTGTTTGGTTTTACACTTTTATTAAATATTCCTTGATAATATGTATGTGGCTCTAATATGGTGCCCTACAGACCCATTGAGCTATATAATCTTTCCTCTACAAATATGACAATTTTACACTAATAGATTTAATATTGGACAGAGAAATATATTCCAGTTTATATTCCTTTGTCAATGAATCAAAGTGTGTTGGTCAGGTGTTTTAAGAAATTGCCAAAAACTTATAAATAAAATTGTGAACCTGGGCGCTGATAGCTCATGCTTATAATCCTTGCTGCATAGGAGGCTGATATCTGAGGATTGTGGTTCAAATGCAGCTGGAATGGGAATGTCTGTGAGACTATTATCTCCAATTAACCATGAGAAATCTAGAAGTGGCAAAGTTGCTCAAGGAGTAGAGCACTCACTTTGAGGTGAAGAGCTGAGGGACAGTACCCAGGCCCAGATTTTAAGCCCCAAGAATGACCAAAAAAAATGGGGGAGGAAGGAGGAGACAATATGCATCCTCCAATCCATAAAAATTATATGTCTCTACTTATTTAGATTTTTGTCTTTATATTCAGCATGGTATAATTTTCAATGATGATGGGTGAACAACACTGAAATAGATTTTGACGATGTGTGGAGATAGCACAAAGACATTCACAGAAAACCATTGAAAAATAAAGGGATATGGGAATAGAGAAAGACAGAAACAAGTTAATCAGGCCCTTGATCAATATGTGAGTGTGCAAAATATTTCAATACGATTTCTTCATAAAATTAATATACACCAATTAATTAATATCTTCCAAATGCATTGGTATTCAAGCATGACATAAAGGATAAATACAGATTCTGTGGTGAAATGAAACAATAATAGATGAGAAAATACATGATTATAGTAATTGTGTAAACAAACTAAGAAATTTGGTCAACAGTCAGGGCTCATGGCTCATTAGAAGAGAAGGCCATTGGTGTCTAAAATAATACTAAAATGTTAGACTTGAACCTATATTTAAGACTGTTTATTGCTAAAGTCAATAAAGGACATGTTTGGCAAATAAAGTCAAATGATAGCTTACGGACAGATGAAAATAATAATATACACATATGTCTATATACATGTATATATAAATCTGCATATTCATTTATGTGTATACATATATAGTTATTTGTATATATACACATGTAAGTATGAATATATGCATACGTACACATAGTATGTATACATATACACTTATTTAAAGAGACTTGAATCAGAAATATATTAAGAGCATACTAATGCCAATGAAAAACTTAACCACCCTGACTAAGTTATCTAAAAGTCCAAATACATATCTCTGTAATAATATATCATCAACCAAATAACATATGGAAAGATCATAACCTACCTAGATATTGCATACATATAGAGATTAGTGGAAATAGAAACAAGATAGCACTGCACAACCACTATGTAGAAATTGGAATCCTTATACATTAGTGTTTAGCACTTAAAATGATATAGTCAGTTTGTTAAACATACTGCCAATCTTTAAGTTATTACACATATAGTTGCTCTATTATCCAGCATTTTGAATCATAATTTTATATACAAAATAGATTTCAACACATGCCCAATGAGACACATGTACAAGAATATACATAGCAAAACCTTTTACAATAATATATAATAAAATATTGAAATGCCAATTGAGGACATTATACAATTATACACATGCATACAAAACAATATGCTCTATAATTGAGAAAATTTACATGAACTTACTTGGGAAACACTAATATTACATGGGAGAAATGGATAAAATAAACTTCATTTTCTAATTAAATTAGCTTTTTAAAATTGGCACATCTGCAGTGGTAGACTATGAAGTAATGGTTGGTCAATGGATGGTAAGTTGAAATGATGACAGGAAGTGACTACTAATAAATAATGGAATATTTTGAGAGAGTTATGATGACAAAATGTTCTAGAACTGAAGGTGATGTTCATAGTCCAACTCTAACTTTCTATGAATCATTGTACTTTATCGAAGAATTACAGATTGCATTACAGATTGCATTTGCATTAACCTTAGGAAAATTTTTAGAATAGTAGTGGGTGAATCTGAGAGATAATTTAGAAATTAAAATCACAGAATTCTGTAATGCATAAGTTTATTATGTTGGTGAATGAGACTATCAATAAATATCATCTGTGACATATCCTCTAAGTGACTATATATGATATTGCCAGTCAGTGAATATTCTACAAAATTATGTAAATTGAGGGATAAGATAGGATTGAGAAGGATGAGGGAAAATTATCATCAAGATGTATTATACTGGGCTGGAAATGTGGCTTAGTGGTAGACTTAGTGGTAGTGTGAAGCCCTCGGTTTGATTCCTCAGTACTATATAAACAAAAATTATGGAATTGGCACTGTGATACAAATTGTAGAGTGCTAGCCTGAGGAAAAGAAGTCCAAGGACATTGCCCATTGTCAAGACCCTAAGTTCAAGACCCAGGACTGGCCAAAAAAAAAGGAAGCATTGTATTAAAACAGGCACTAGTGGCTCATGCCTGTAATCCTAAATTATCAGGAGGGTGAGGATTGAGGTTTGAAGCCAGCCCAGGCAGGAAAGTCTGTGAGATTCTTATCTCCACTTAAATCTCAGAAAAATCTGAAAGTGCGACTGTTCCTCCAGTAATAGAGTTCTAGTGTTCATCCAAAAGAGCTCAGGGGCAGCGCCCAGGCCCAGAGTTCATACCTCAGGAGATAAAAAAGGAAACTAAAATAACTCACTAAACACTATTCATAAACTGCATGGTCAAACAGCAACCCCCAATTACGTACTTAAAGTTAATTAAAAATATGCTTAGAATAAAATACAAGTCATCTTAGGCACCAAATATAGATAGAATTCAAAGGTTGTTTACAAGGGCAAAGTAAATTTTATATCACGAAGTTTGAGTTGGCATTTGTTCTTCAGTCTTAATAAATAATTTATAAAATTGACAATACTGCCAATTATAGGTCAATTTCATTGAGGAACAGATTGAATTCTGCTGTCTTTTCATAGCAAATCATAGTGATGAGTTTTTTGCCTCTTGAAGTACAACTGATATTTTAAAGTACATTTTCCCTACTATAATATTAATTTAATCAATCATTTCATTAGGGCGATGTTGGTCAGATTTTCTAGTAAATCTTATCCCTTGTACTAAATGAGAGCATGCTATGTCAGTCTCCTATTAATATGACAAAATACTTTATAAAATTAACCTAAAAGGAGGAAAGATTAATCTTGGCTTCTGATTTTATACATTTCAGTTCATGTTTCTTATCCTCATTGCTTTGGGTTGGTGGTGGCACAGTACCCCATGTCAGGAACATGTGATGGAGTATGTGTTTTCATGGAAGCAAGGAAGTAAAGAAGAGGAGGAAGAGCCGGGCGCTGGTGGCTCACACCTGTAATCCTAGCTATTCAGGAGGCTGAGATCTGAGGATGGCAGTTCAAAGCTAGCCCAGGCAGGAGAGACCGTGAGACTCCTATCTCCAATAAACCACCAGAAAACCGGAAGTGGCGCTGTAGCTCAAGTGGTAGAGTGCTCGCCTTGAGCTGAAGGGCTGAGGGACAGTACACAGGCCCAGAGTTCAAGCCCCACGGCCTACCAAAAAAAAAAAAAAGAAGAGGAGGAATAAGAGTGGGAGAGGAAGATAAAGGAGGAGGGGGAGAGGAAGAGGGAGAAGGAAAGGGAGAAGGAAACGGAGAAGGAGACAGAGAAGAAAAAGAAGGAAGAAGAGGAAAGGACTTTGATTTTATTGTCCTCTTTGATCACAAGTTCAGAGTGACCAAATCTCTACAACTGTGCCCACTTGAAAATGTTCACCACCTCTTTATGGCAACATAGTGAAAACTAATTATTAACCCCAATCCTTTATGATTTCAGATTTAATTTCTAGAGTGGTGGTTAGACATTTCTGTACAATTGTATAACTTCTGTTCCTAAATATTTACTTGAATTAATCAGAGGAGATATTTGGCTCGGGGTTGGTTAGGTTATACATGAATGAAATACCTTGAGTGCAAATGCATTTTATTTAACAGATAAGGAAGCGTCAAGAGATTTCATTTTTTTATCTTCAAAAATGACTATTTCATCTAACTAATAATGACTTGAATTTTTCATAATTTTATGGCATTTTTATTCAAGTATTTTGTCATCTATAGTGAGGTTCATTCTTTCAAGTAGAAGGAAAATGAATACTATCACTTCTATAGAGAGTAGGTATAATATGATTTTCCTGCCATTCAACAATAAGTTATATTCAGATCTATAGGAATAATTGGATAAGTCATGGAATATCTTGCTTTAGTTATCTCATATTTAGATTGATTCAATTTCTAAAAGTGAGTGTTGACATAAAATACATGAAATTAACCTCTGAAATGACTTCTACTCAAACCTCAGAAATACATGACCAGTAACTAAGATTTCTGCATACTCAAAAATTATATGAATCGACATTTTATGTCAAAAAAGTTTAGGGTAAAAAGAATAGAAAATCATGTAGCCACAATAGATAAAAATTAATGTTAATGACAAATTGCTTCATTCAGCCTGACAGAGCCTATTGATTTTAGCTTACATGAGACATTTGATTAATGATGTTTTTGTCGCTTTTGAATAATAGAGTATTTCAATTTGTCCAAAGATTCTGTCATTTAAACCTTCGAGTGTATATTTTTTCATAAAAATGAAAAGTATTTTTCCACAGTGCAGGTTCAGATTTAATAACTAAATAAATATCTAAATGTTAATTTGTTAAATTGACCTCTGGAATTCAAATAACAAGAAATTTATTTTATATTTAGATATATTATATCCATGCTGAATATGAGTGTCTCAAGCTTCTAATCCTGGGTACTCTGGAAGCTGCAGTTAAAAGCCAGCCTTGGCAAGAAATGTTGTGAGACACATCTCAATCACACACACACACACAGAGAGAGAGAGAGAGAGAGAGAGAGAGAGAGAGAGAGAGAGAGCCAGGAGTAGAGTTGTGGATCAAATGTTAGGACACTATACTTGAGTGAATAAAACTAAGGGATAGGCCTTGAGTTCAAATTACAAGAACAAAACACACGCACACACATACACAGAGAGACATGGAAAATATTATGTCTAAATTCTTATTTTAGTTTGAAGAAATAAACGATATCATGAAAAGTCATACTTGTTACATATACTGCAACTTTTGTGAAGTGGTTTTTAGTAAAATTTGTTTTAAGATATAGCATAGGTTCTTAAAATTAATATTAATCTACTTAATAGGTATAATTCCTCATAACACCTTGGAGTACAACATTTGGTATTTTTCTATAGTCTTAAGAAGTATTCTGAGTAAAAGAAAGAAAGGAAGAATGGAAGAAAGAAAGAAAGAAAGAAAAAGAAAGACAGACAGAAAGAAAGATAGAAAGAAAGAAAGAAAGAAAAGAAAGAAAGAAAAGAAAGAAAGAAAAAGAAAGAAAGAAGAAAGAAAGAGAGAGGTAGGGATGGAGGGAAGGAGGGAGAAAGGAAAGAAGAAAGGAGGGAAGGAAGGAAGGAACAAAAACAATTTAATTTATAAAATCTGCTATTTAGCCCAACATAAATGTCATGTAAGTTAACCGTTTAGTAAATGTAAGTTTGTAATTGTCATTTCTCTGCCTGTTCTCTATGCATGAATGAAACCAACAAATGAAGGATCAGAAATAACCACGTGAATGTTTGTATCTGTAGTAAATACGTACACAAAGCTTTTTCTCATTTTCTATACATCATCAAATAACTATTTACAAACAATTTACATTTACTTATAAATATTCTAAAAATTGATGCAACCAAAGGATGTAAATGTATTATATAATGTGAACTCTAGTATTTATAATGCTAATAATATTACAATCTTCATTTTATATTAATCATAACAATTATGTATTTTATCAGAGAAATTAGCATCCTCTAATTTTGGTGTCTGTGGGAGTCCTCATAGCAGACATTATTAAAATCAAAGGAGATCTGTATTTCTGAAAGCAATTAACTCAATGGAGATTGTTCAAATACATTAGAAGGGCCTTAGAAAGGTTACACCATGTTTACATGATTAGCTTTGATGTAGTTCATGAGCCACAAAATAATCATACTTCGTTTTGGTATCACTATAAATATTCCCATTGTAAGAAGAATCATTCATATAATTTACTTGTTATAGGTTTGTCCTTAAGTTATTATTTTCTATGAAATAATATCCAAATGATAAACTACACTGAGTTAAAGCAAAAGTTGCAAAATATATTGGACGATGTAACTCCTCCCAAATACATATTTTGAAATTGTATTCACCTGTCTGGTGACATTAGAATTACCCTTTCAGAGATAACCCTGAAATAATGATCCTGATAAAAGAAGCCCAATATAACTGCCATGTGAACATCCAGCAAATAAAGTATAATGAACTAGAAAGTAGACCCCCATAAGACAAGGAATTGATTTGAATAACCATTTTTTATAATCAATGTTCAAGCTTCTAGATTATGAGTAATATACTCCTGATGTTTGCAAGCCACTTACTTTGAAGTATTCTCTTATAAAAGCCCAATGATTGACAAAAAGCAAATTAGTTTTGATTTAAATTTCAATTTTCAGAAAAAAAGATTCATAATGTTTTATTATTTGAACTTTATTCTCCAAACCTTCAGGTTAAAAATATTTTTTAAATGGGAATTGAATTGATGTGCAACTCTATTCAACTATCATAATTAATTTTTTGAATATTTTAATATCTTTAAGAAGTTGTACAAAGGAGTTGCCATTCACTGAAACCGTTTATGGATGCAGTGCATCTTGGTCAATGTCACCCCTTTCAATATTCTCATCCACTCCTCCCAATCAACCCCAGTCTTTACGTATCTCAATATTATGTTATGTATGGAATTACTTGCCATTTAACAAAGCAATTTATGTGTACAATGCACCTGGAATTGTGTTACCATTTCAATATCTTCACTCCCATTTCACACTACTCCTTGCTTTGTATATTTCAATTCTGGGAAGTATGCAATAGTATAATGCCTGTATTCTATCCTTTTCCCCTTCAATTTCCTACCCCTCTCACATTGTCCCCATTGTCCTCTCTTGCAGTACACATTTATTGGTATTTATTTTGTGGGGCTTTGACTTAATCTTTTAAGAGAATAATAACAGTATTTCACTCTCCATGGGCTCTGATACTTGAGGTAATTCATTTGTACCTGTTTGTATACCATCCAGTATGTTTAACCCCCATGGTATAACCCCCGATTTCACTGCATTTGATGTTGGTGTAATTTGTGGAGGGGAAGGGCAAAAACAAATCGTTTAACTAGGGATACAGGTGGACCCATTGCAACAATGAGATGTACAAGTCGTTATGTCGAAAAACGAGCTTTACAACTTTGGTGGAGGGGGGGAGGATCAGGTGGGAAGAGGTGGGAATTGTATGGGAAGGGATGGGAAGGGGAAACAAAGAGGAGGAAACAATCCTTGATAAGAAATGAACTTGTTATCTTTCCCATATAATTGTAACTCCTCTGTACGGTATTTTCACAAGAAAATTAATTAATTAAAAAAGAATTTTACATTTATAAGAACCTTCTATCTACCACAAATGAAGAAAATCATGCAACCTAGGTTTCTCTGAGTGCAGTTAATTTCACTTAATATTATTTCTAAGTATTTCATTTTCCTTAAGAATGGTGCAATATTATACTTTCTGATGGATTAATGGAATTTGATTATATATATATATATATATATATGTATATATATATGTGTATATATACATACATACTTATAAATAGGGATCAATAAAATTATATATATGTCTTGTATGTATATGTATATATGTACATATGTATGTATGTATGTGTGTGTGTGTGTGTGTGTGTATGTAGGTTGCCTGATTTCCCTTATTTGTTGTATTAGAATGTGCCTATAATTCTACAAGTAAACACACTTAGATGGTAAAAGAGAAAACATTAAACATGGACAAGATATATTATATGGGATTCAAAAAATTTATACAGTGAGATCAATGGAGGATGCCCTTTGGAGAAGATCACAAAGGCTCAATAGCTGTATGAGTATTATCATATAAAATAATATTCAGCAAAAGTATCTAGAAGAAATGATAATGAGAGTTTTATTATTTTGCTTTTTCCTCCTGTCTTCTGTTGCTCTTTTGATTTTTGTACCTTTGGTCTTATATGTAAGTTTGGAAAAGTCAAGGGGAAAGAGAAATGGTGGGGCAAAGGGTGAACAAAGGCAGCAGTGCTACTCAATAAACACTACATTGAAAATGAACTATACAACTTATACGGGAGGGAGGTTCAAATGGAAAATCTGGGAGAACATGAGGGAATAGGTGAGACTGTTCAAAAGAGTGTCCAATATCTGATCATATAATTGTAACCCTTCTGTACATCATCTTTTTTTTATTGTGAAAATACTGTACAGAGGGGTTACAATTACATGGGCAAGATATGAGTACATTTCTTATCAAGAATTGTAGCCTCCTCCTTTGTTTCCCCATCCCATCCCTTCCCATCCTCCCCCCTCACTGAATCCACCTCCATCCCTCCCCCCCCACCAAAGTTGTAAAGTTCGTTTTCGATATAACGACTTGTATGTCTCATTGTTGCAATGGGTCCACCTGTATCCCTATTTAAACGATTTGTTTTTTCCCTTCCCCTCCATAAATTATATCAACATCAAATAGAGTGAAAGCAAGGGTTATACCGTTGGGAGGGACATGCAAAGCAACTAAGAAATAATCTTGGAGATGGGGACAAACAAGTCGTTTAAGGATTCAGGTGGACCTGTTGCAACAATGAGAAGTACAAAATGTCATGTCAAAACCGGCTTTACAATGTCGGTGGGGGGGGGTATGATTGGGTGGGAGGGAGGGGGGAGGCTGGGAAGGGAGGTGAAGGGTAAACAAAGGAGGAGGCTGCAATGCTTGGTAAGAAATGTATGCATTATCCTGCCCATGTAATTGTAACCCCTCTGTAAAGTATGTTCTCAAATAAAATAAAATAAAATAAAATTAAAAAAAAAAAAAAGAAATAATCTTATAAATATGTTGGAAACAATCGCATGAAAGAAAAAACATTTGAATATATATCTTAGGGTTCACAGATTAAAAATTTACTTCATAAACAGGCTAGAGTAGGTATACAAATATTAGATAAAATAGGCTTTAAATAAAAAGTTGGATGAAAGTAAAAAGAGACAAAAAACGACATTAAATATTGACAAAGAAAACTCTCCATCACGGGGATATAACAATTCTAAATATCAATGCCCTGAATCCTAGAGCTCCCAAGTTCATCAGAAAAATGCCACTTAACGTAGAAATATTCATACATCCAAACACATAGTTGGTTGCTTGAACACATCATTCTTACCTCTGGATAGGCCAGCCAGGTAAAAACTTAGCAAAAAAAATCTTCAGACCTAAGTAACTGCAATGACAAGGTATTCCTAATAGATATGTACAGAATATTTCACCTAGCAGCATCACAATATATATATCTCTCAGCAGCCCATGAAATGCTCTCCAAAAATATATATCTTAGATCATAAGGAAAATCTATGAAAATTCAAAAATAAAAATGAAATTACTCCTTGTATCCTGTCAGATTATGATGGGACCAAATTAGATATTGACATCAAAAGGCATCATAGAAAATTCTGAAACTCACAGAGACTGAATAAAACATTGCTAAATCATCAGTGAGTCACTGAAGAAATATGGAGGGAAGTTCCAACGTTTATGGAATTCAGTGGAAGTGAACACACAAAATACTACCTCCTCTGGGACACAACAGCACAGGCAATATTCGGAGGAAAATGTATAGTTTTGAGTATGTACAGCAATAAATTAGAACAATCTTGAATCAGCACTAATGGTGCACCACTAGGTCCTTGAAAAACAGGAACAAGCCAAACCAAAAACCTGTAGACAGAAATAATACAAATTAGATTAAAGCAATAAATAAATCAGAGTTTCAAAAAAACATACAAGCAATAATTGACTTTTATCTACTAGTAACTCACAAATTCACTCAATGAATGTCAATGTAGCTATTTTCAGAGATAGACTCAAACAGCTCAAACCAGTGAACAAAAAAGCTTCTAGAATTCTAAAAAGCAATATTCTATTTGACTTTAAAAAATTTCTCTGTTGTTATTATTAAGGTGATTTATAGAGGGATTACAATTGCATGAGTCAGGTAATGAGTACATTTCCTTTTATGAAATGTCTTTGGTTCCCTCACTTGTTCCTAGTCCCTCACTTCTGTCCCCATCCATGTATTAAATAGTTTACTTTCATCAATGTTCAAGGAACTCCACTGCTGCAATATTTTACACTTTTCCCTAAGGCTCTGTGCCCACCCCTCATCTTCCTGAAGACGTACAATGAATATATCACACGTAAGGTAAAGACAGTTTCATCACAAACTATAAAGAACAACAAACATAAAACAAAATAGGAGACTTCTGTTTCCATGTCTCATAGTTTGTTTGAGTATGTATATCATGTTATATAAATATAATTGTTTTTTATCATAAAGTCAATTCAGGGACTATGGTATGATAACTTATAATGTTGCTTTGTATTTAATAATGCTTTTTATTTTAACATTAAATTTGTAAGTAACACAATTCAAGTCCTAGTGAAATTTGAAGGTTCAGGTTTAAAGTTAAATTTTCAAAGTATGTAATAATTCCATTTTGGCAACCAAAATGAAAAACAGGGATGTTTTATACACAAGAATGTCATTATTTCATGTGTAAAAAAAGTAAAATAAATGTAATATTAATCCAGAGGAAATAAGAAATCAAATACTTTTGCAATGAATCAATTCCATAGATTATGAGATCTATTGATAAAATTAATAAAACTAGTAAAGATGGTTTTTAGACAGAACTTCTTGTACATTTTATTGTTGCAATGGGTCCGCCTGTATCTCTATTTAAACAATTTATTTTTATCCCTTCCCTTCCACAAATTATACCAACGGGGAGATGTGAAGGAATGAGAAGGGAAACAAAGGAAGAGGCAAAAATGTTTGGTAAGAAATGTACTTATTACCTTGCCCATGTAATTGTAACCCCTCTATAGGGTATTTTCACAATTAATAATAATAATAATAAAAAATATATATATAATAAAACCCAGGACAAGGAAAACGTATTTTAAGAGAAAAAAATTAATACAACTTGTTTTAAGTAGATTACTTAAGACATGAAGCAAGTGATAATTTTCTTTTCTAGGTGGTTGATATAGAAATCAAACCCAAAGATTCCAGAGTTCGGTGTGCTTAATACGTGTCAATTTACACATATGCTTGACTCATCTCAACATTATATGAAGATAACTGAGAACAGGACTAGAATAAAAAACATCACTGAAATGTTTATTTTATGACTGAATATTTCTTTTTTATATCTCTTTATTTTATTTGAAAAATCTGGTAATTTATTGAAGTAACATCAACAGTAATGAGAAATAAACAGCCCCTAACGCCTTAAAAGACAATCAATAAGACAAAAAGGAAACAACAAAGAAGAATATTGAACCTCATTTTGTATGTGGTCTTTGTATATTGTGGTGCTTTGTAATTGTATATTATGTGCCTATCCCATGAATCTGGGCTCAAATCACTAGGGCTACTGGAAGAAAATTTCAAAATCTAGAGCAGCGAACACAGCTGTGCAGTTGTTTGTGGGTTTCACTACATTAGCAGCTAGGCATGAACTGTACCACGGAAATAATTTCTGTGCTTTGCAGGCAAAAATGTGATGAAAAGCATACTGCTATCTTCTTAGAGGAAATATGAAGACCACACTTTAAAAGCTTACTAAATGATCAGCCTTTTAAAGAACAGTGCCATTTTTAAGGCACTCTAGATAATTCAAGTCCTTCATTCCACCCACAAGCATTGCTGCCATTCACAAATCATTGCCAAAGTGAATTTGCAGTTCTTTTTGATATTTCAAATGGCTTAGGAGTAACATAAACAATAATTCAAGTTGTTGAGAAAATTTAATTTAGAATAATCAAACAAATCAGATTTAACACCATAGCATAACCTTTAGGAAAAATGAACTAAGGAATATGGCATGTCCTTTGTAATTTAATATTAGACATTAGGGCCAAATGCCAGAAACAGAGTATGCAAGGAAAAAGAAGTTTTTGATAAGTTATATAAAAGATTAAACAGGGGAAAGTAATTTTACCTACATTTTCTATTATATGATAACATATTTTATTCTGCTAATCAGAGAGACTCAAAATTATTTTTAATTATGATATGAAAAATGCATTGTCATAAATGAATTAAATCAGGGAGTAGATGGTACAGGAGCTTGGTGATTCTGTTAAATATTCTCATTATTTTGAATGATCTGGTATTTTTATATATGTGGAATTATGAATGTATTTTATGTCTGGGCAGGAAAGTTTGATTATTAGATGATTGTCTGATACCAAATGTCAGGAACCTAACCTGAGTCAGAGTGGTAAATATGTGTGTGTGTGTGTGTGTGTGTGTGTGTGTGTGTGTGTGTGTGTGTGTGAGTGTGCCTTGAAGCAAGTATTTCAAAGGAAGAATCTTATTTTCCTCAAGGTATACTTAATTGTATTAGTTATACTACATTAATGACAGCAGTTTCATATGTTTATGTTTCTATAATTGCATGAACAAACTAAAAACTTACGTTCGGGGTATGAGTTTTGTGGAAGGTCAGCAGAAAGTATAAACATCTGGAATCTTGAGAAAGCTATCAATGGCAATCATTTCAGTGTAGATCAGTTTTAGACAACACTTGCAAGGATATGTAATCCTATATGAAAATGCAACATTTATTGATTTTCCAAAGCTACACTATTCTATAAATTTGTAGAAAAACATGTTAAATTATGGATCTTCACTAGCTATAAAACGGACAAGGGTCTCATAACTAAAATATACCTGGAACTCAAAAAATTAAATCCCCCAACAACAAATTCTCAAAGAAACAATTGCCCAATGAATAAGTGGGCTAAAGACTTAAAGAGAAACTTCTCTGAAGAAGAAAGAAAGATAGCCAATAGACACATGAAGAAATGCTCCACCTCCCTAGCCATAAAAGAAATGCAAATGAAACAACATTGAGATACCACCCCACCCAAGTTAAAATGGCTATAAATAAGAACTCTAATAACAACAGAACCTGGAGGGGATGTGCAGAGAAGGGAACTCTATTGTGTTGTTGGTGGGCATGTAAACTTGTTCAACCACTGTGGAAAGTAGTATGGAGGTTCCTCAAAAGACTACACATAGTGCTCCGCAATTTCCCAGCAATATCTCTTTTGGGCACTTACCCATATGATCACAAACATGACCATACTAAAGCTATCAGCACAACTATGTTTATTAAAGCATTATTTACCATAGCTAAAATATGGAACCAACCCAGATACCCCTCAGTAAATGAATGGATCAAGAAAATGTGATATATATACACAATGGAATTCTATGCCTCCATCAGAAAGAATGACATTGCCCTATTTTTTTAGGAAATTGAAAGACTTGGAAAAAATTATATTAAGTGAAGTAAGCCAGACCCAAAGACATATAAGTCTCATGGTTTCCCTTATTTGCAATTATTAGTATATGTCTTGGACAAGCAGCAATGATCAGATAAATTGATGTTAGGTGAAATGAACCCAAAGATAAGGACTCAAATGTTTTTTTTTTTTCTCTTGCTATTGCTTTTAGCATATTTATAAGATGATTTCTTTGTTGTTTTGTGTGTCTCTCCCCCATGACATAACCCTTGTTTTCACTGTATTTGATGTTGTTATAATTTGTGGAGGGGAAGGGAAAAACATGTTGTAATAATAGGGATACAGGTGGTCCCATGCAACAATCAGATATACAACAAGTTATGTCGGAGAGTGAACTTTACAACTTTGGCGCCTGGGTTGCTTTGAGGGGTAGATAGGAAGGAATGGTAAGGGGAAACAAAGGATGGGGAAACAATGTTTGATAACAAATGTAATCATTACCTTGCTCATGTAATTGTAACCCTTCTGTATGTGTTTTCACAATAAAAATAATGAAATAATAAAGTAAAAATCCATGTCATTTTGGTTTTGGTGGTCGTGGGGCTTGAACTCTGGGCCTGGTCGCAGATTTCAATGAGCTCTTCTGCTCATTGATACCACTGTACCACTTGAGGCACAGTGCCGTTTCTAGTTTTCAAGTGGGTTATTGGAGATAAAAGTCTCAGAGACTTTTCTGTCCAGGCTGGCTTTGAACCACTATCCTCGATCTCAGACTCCTGACTAGTTAGGATTACATGCATGAGCCACCAAAGCCCAGATCCAAGTCAATGTATAAAAAGCAAGCTTATTGAAACGTCTGGCTTTTTCCAATAAACAATCTTACTTGTTAGCATTAGTTTATAACTATGAGTTATTTTTAGATGTAACTGTGAACTTTTTAATAGAATAAAATATAATTTTTAATATTACGCAGTATCTCAAAAAATCCACTGTAATTGACATTCCCCAAATTCAATTATTACATATTATATTACTCACTATTATTACAGTCTATATTACATATAGTGTGAAGGGAAAATAGTTTGGACTATTTCATATAAATTAGTAGATGCTATTTTAGCATTATAAATTCACATCTGTGATTTTAAAGGAAGGAAAGAAGGTTTTAGAGTTAAAAATCAATTATAAATGTGTAGTGTGTCCCAATTAAAGCAACAATTCTGAGCTCATACAAACAAAATTATTTTCTTTCCACTAAAGACTTTGAAGTAATACTATTTGAAATAGTGAGGCAATAAGAGGAAGAATTCAAATCATGTCAAACAATGTCTGTTTATTCTACTACGCCCTCCACTAACAAGACCTAACCGGTCCCAGATGTCACAAAACTTCAAGTGTCTCTCTTAGAAATCTATTTTGAAAAGTTCTAAAATCACTGATTCTTTTTGTACTTTCTGTTACATGAAACAAAATATAGACACAAAACAATTGAAATAAAATAAACACATATGTTGAAGTCACCAGATCTCAAAAAACAACCAACAAAGTAGAAGTCCACCAGGAACAAAAACATGTTGTGCCCAGTTATTTTTAAGCACAAAAACCTCAAATACATATTACCCTTGACTAGAACCATAAAGATAACTGTGTCTCAAAAATACGGTTGTGTTCATTTGTAATTAAATTCATCTAGATGAACCTGATATAGCAAATCCCTTGAATGGATCAAATTGTTTAAAAGAAATGTGACTGTAAGTGGAGTAAGATCTGCACATATTTAAGAGAATAAAATAACAAAAATCATGACATCTTAAAAAATGCAGAAATGCAATGAATAAGTCTAATAGTATCCATATTGAGACCTAAATCCTACTGATTTAACAAGAAGAAAATATGCCAATAGTAGAATCTGAGCAGTGTACCTGAGTGTACATAATTTTAAACTACTTCAAATTACACTTTGTAAAATACAGAATGTGGGTTATCTAAAGGAAAACATCAACCCATGATATAAATGACATTAAAAATCTTATGAAAAGGGCTGGGAAGGTGGCTCAGTGGTAGAGTGTTTGTCTTGCATGCATGAAGGCCCTGGTTTTGATTCCTCAGCACCACATACGCAAAAATTAAGAAGCCAGAAGTGGCGCTGTGGCCCAAGTGGTAGAGCACTAGCCTTGAGCTGAAAATCTGAGAGACAGCACCCAGGCCCAGAGTTCAGACCCCACGACCGGACCCCAAAAAAAAATCTCATGAAAAGAGAGTAGTAGTTTCTGGAAAATAATAGTTTAATAAATAGTGGTAAAAACAATTTTTATACTACTGACAAAATTGCATACATATTTAGTTAAATCCAAAAAAGACCCAAGATACTCAAGCTCATTTGAAACTTTGGCAAAGTAGCAGGATACAACTATAACATTATTATGGATGTTGACTCTGGCATGAAATTAATTTCCTCTTTGATCTGACAAATGAATATATGAAAAAAGAGAACTTCAACTAAATATCAAGACCTAACTTAACATATAACCATAAAAGTCATCATGCAAGCCGTATTGCAACTGGGATAAAAGAAAGATCAGTCATACTGATTCTGTATTTATTGTAAATGTTGACTTTTTCATAAATTATTTCCTTTAGCTTACATTTTTAAAACAGTGCGTTAAGTGTATATCTTGGTAACTAATTTTGGATTCCTCCTTCAATATAGTTCTGAGTATAATGTCTCACAGCAATTCCTAACCCATGAAATGATGTTGATTACAAAACAAATGGTAATAACCATTGTTTATAATACACAAAATCTCATAAGGATGACACCAGTAAGCATTGGTTAACATTTTGGTATCATGGTCTCATGACTGATGAGGCCTATCTGCATGAGCATAATTGTACCTAGATTCCTCAGCCTAAATTTAACAACTGTTAAAAAATGTTTATATCTTTATCTGTCACCTATCAGACATTAAACCTGAATATAAAGCCTAAGGAAAATGATAAGGTAAGAATTTAGCTTTTCTAGATATAAACAAAATGCAGCGTAGAGTAACTGGTTTAAAGTCAACCTATTTCTCCAAAACATTCTAAGCATTTCCTTGAAATGTGTATTATTCTCAAGAAGGGAATGGGTAATGTGAGAAGAGGACTAACCAAGCATTGTCTTCAAATATACATAATTTGGATTTACCTCTTTATTTTGCTATAAGCATTTTTGATAAAAAAAAAAACAGTTTGAATAATTGATTTCCAGATCAAGCATAATATATCCTAGTTGAATATACCAAAGTACATTCAGAAAATGGTATATAGCAATTAAGTAAGAAAGTCCGGGCAGAAAAAATGGCATCTCTATACTATGTGATGCCCAATTCTTCGGTATTTCATTCTGCCTCCATTTAATGAATGTGATTGTTGAAATGCTTTATAAAGTATTAATTAAAATCAATCAGTGTCCTAGAATACAATTGTGTATAATTTTATCTTAGAATCATGCAAGAACTGCCCATTCAATCATGACATACATCACATTCCATTGGCATTCATATGGATAGAAATGAGTTTCTTAGGATCTCCTGCCATTTGGAAGTGGCAGGACTAGGATTCCAACTGTGGGCTCCAGCTCCCACCACTTAAACCTGAGGATAGGGAACTCATGGGTGTGTCCAAGAACATCAGCAAAACCAATGATGAGGCAGGCACCAGTGGCTCCTCCTTGATATTTACAAGACTGATAGGAAGATCATGGTCAAGTCACTCAGCCAGAAAGTCCTTGAGACCCCTGTCCAACTTCAATCCCAACAAAGCCAGAAGTAGAGCCATGTGGCTCCAGTGGTAGAGGGCTAGCTCTGAGCAAAAGCAGCTCAAGGACTGTGCCAGATCCTGAGTTCAATGTCCGAGACTGGCAACAAACAGACATACACAACAATCTGTGCAGCCATCTGGCTCAAGCAGGTCATCCTCTTGTCCCTAACTGAACTGGACAGAGTTCCCTGGGAAAGGGGCTGGGGGAGCCACTGTCATCTTAACTCTGCCCATTCTGCCTGCATCACAGGATTCTGGCCACACCCCCATTATTTCATGATTCTTTCTGACCAATGGGATACAAGAAATGTGGCTACGCCCACATTCCATGTTGCCTGGTAGATGGATGAGGCTCTGTTAACACACTGAGGCTGAGATCTACATGGGGCGAAATCATACCTCAGAAGCGGTGGGCCAGCTGCAGGCACCTGGCCCACCTGGCAGCTCAGTGACAGACTGAGCTGGAGCTACAGCCCCCTGCCACATGTGCTGCCACCACAGCATTCATGGGGATGGGAAGCAGGACATGTGGGCGTCCAAGAAGTAAATCTGCTTCGTCCACAACCTGCCTGATGAGGTGGACTTCCAGAATCCAGCAGGTGAGCTCCACCATCGATGCAGCCAGCTGTCAGCACACATCCAAACTATTGAAGAATCCCTCATGGTGTGTAAAGAGCAGATGTTGGCTCTGAATGAGCTGTTTTGGGAGAAAGCAAAGTGTGTATGCTGGCTGTCCCAGGAGAAGATGAAGAAGAGGAGAGTGCTGCAGGAGCTGCTGTTGATCCTCACAGAGGAAGGCATGGACAGCAGGCTCCAGATGCCAGCACAGGCTGAGCCCCCCGCCCCCCACCAATGCTGCTTCAGATGCATCAGGGCCTGTGGTGTGTGAAATGAGGGAGGAGCAGAAAGGTTTTGAAGAATTGCAACTTGCAGACAGCGTGGAAACTGCCAGAAGATAGGTCAGGGTTCTTGTCACCATAGAGGACTCCCCCAAGGAGCACGTCCTGCTGTAGATGCCCCAGATACAGATCTGCCCAAAGCTCAGGGGAGGAGCGCTCCCTCCCTTTCTTCTGTAGACTGATGCAGATAATGACTCTCCATGTGACATATTGACTCTCAAAAGCCTTGGAAGCCACCAGAAGTAGGTGGTCAGGTGCCTTCTCTCACGCCTCCATCTGCTGGGTGATGGGAAGGTTAAACTGGGGGTTGGGTAGGGCAGAGGCTGCCGGGAGGTGGCCCAAGCTCAAGGGATATAATGGCCCATTGGTGGCCAGGGAAGAGACCCATGTTATGCTTATAACAATAAATTGTTTTCAAAGGGGAAAAAAGCCTCCAACAAAGATTTGTTCTTCCAGTCCTGGGGCTTGAACTAAGGGCCTGGCCACTCTCCCTGAGCTCTTTTTGATCAAGGCTGGTGCTCGACCAGTTGAGCCCCACTTCCCCTTCCAGCTTTTTCTGTGTGGAATCAATTTTTCATAAATTATTTCCTTTAGCTTACATTTTTAAAACAGTGCGTTAAGTGTATATCTTGGTAACTAATTTTGGATTCCTCCTTCAATATAGTTCTGAGTGTAATGTCTCACATCAATTCCTAACCCTTCAGTCATGCTAGGCGACCACTCTACCACTGACGCACCTTCTCAGCTAGGATGATGCACCCCTCCCAAACCCAAATGGCCATTCCTCAGATAAATAGGAAGTAGGGGCTAGGATGAATATGAAGCACTTCTGGTTCACACCAAAATACTTCCCCACCCCCTAATACCACACCCTTAGTTGAAGTCTCTCTTCTACCATTGAGGGATGAGGGAGGGACAGGGGAGTCCTGAGAGAGGAGTATCAAGAGCAGTGGCCCCACATCCTCCCCCACACAAGGATTCTTCTAGATTCCAATCTTACCTGACTCAATGTGGAGTCTACACTGTCTGCCCACCACTGTAAGGCTCAGGATGAAATAAAGGTCAACCCTGGGCTCAGCCCACACCCAGGGTGGAAGCTCCTAATCCCAGACCTACTTCCACCTCTGACTTCCCCGAGTTAGGCCAGACCCACCACTCACCACTATGTTGGTGGTGATGACCTCATGGATGGATTCAAGGAAGAAAGTCTATGACAAAGAGCAGAAGCAGCAGGGTGAGAATGGAAGAAGGAGGTGGGGTGATTGCTCTGGGATCTTCCTCCTTGGAGCCCTTCCTTCCATCCAGAGCCATGCTGACCCAAAGCATTGACAAGGCCAGGAGGTGAGACACGATGGACCAGCACAGGACTAAGGAGGCATTGCTTTGTAGTTGAGCACTTGAAAATTCCAATTATATTTAGCCAATGCCAATCCCAACCCCAACATGCAAAGCCTCTCCTTGTTGTTGGACATGAACACTCTCCCTGAGTTCTTATTCTCGAGGCTGGCACTCTACCACTTGAGCCAAAGGACCACTTCTGTTTTCTGACGGTTCATCGAGGATAAGATTCTCACACACTTTCTGCCCAGGCTGGTTTGACACCGTGATCCTCCAAATCTCAGCTTCCTGAGTAGCTAGGATGCCAGGCATCAGCCACCAGTGCCCAGTATGTGATGACTTTTGAAGGCATCTTGGCGATTTTGTAAAGGAGCCCCAAAGGGCCTGGATAGACCATGACCCAATCAAGGTGCTGGGATCAGAGAAGGATGACCTTCTACCCATTCTGTTCCCCAAAATTAAAGATGCCAGGTAGTGGTGTATGCATCAGACACCTAAACCAGCAGCCACCAGGCTTAGTGGGGAAAAAGTAGAGAATATCCAAAGATTGCATTATAGAAATCTCTGATTTTCCATGCATGTGGTGTGTGTGTGTGTGTGTGTGTGTGTATGTGTGTGTGTGTGTGTGTGTGTGTGTGTGTGTGTGTGTGAACTCAGGGTCTAGAGTTTTCTTGCTCAAGGCTACTGCTCTGCCACTTGAGCTAGAGCCCCACTTGCTTTTTGATTGTTAATTGTAGGTAAGTGTCTCAAGGATTTTCCTGTCCAGGGTGACTTGGAAGCATGATAGAGACCCCAGGGAAGCAAGAGTAAACTCATCTCTCAGGTACAATCCCTATGGTGGGCCACTCCTGCCCCCTGGTGGCCCAGGGGGATATGCAGCCCGTGCCATTGTCCTCTAGAGTTCAATTTTGAGAAGTGACCAGGGCCAAGCTGACTTTTGTTCACCCTGATTGCTGATACCAGAGCAGGTCTTTTCCACCCTAGGCCAAGAGAGCTCCATGAGGCCCAGCTTCCCAGGAGCACCAGGAAGAGAGAGGTCAGCTCCAGGCTGAGCTAAGAGCCTTTGCACACAGACACCCCAACTTGGCCTTCCTTATCACCATAAGACCTGTCAAAGAACAACCCAAAAAAACAAAATTGGAGCTGTGCCTCCAACTGGTAGAGCTCTAGCCTTGAACCAAAGAGCTCAGGGAAAGGACCCCCAAACTTTGAGTTCAAGACCCCCAGCTGACCCTCCCCCATAAAACACAGGTTGGCTAAATGTGAACTAGTAGGATTTGTCAAGTGTTTCTGAAGAATGGGGATACTGAAGAAAGCACCCTAATTCTAATGAATGCTGAACCTTTGACATACAGCTATGTGCTGAGTCCTCAAAAAGGTGCTGTTTGCTGAGTCATCCCATAGGTTGCGATGTGCTGAGTCCCTGAAAAGAGTGGGCCGTGCTGAGTTTTTCAAAGGGTGCTGTGTGCTGGGTCCATTACACAATATACTGTATGCTGAGTCCTTCAAAGGTGTGGTGTGCTAATTCATCCAAAAGGGTCCTAATATGTGCTGTGCCCTTGAGAAGAGAGGGATGAGGTGTGTTTTTTGAGTGCTGTGTGCTGAGTCCTTTTCACAGGGTGCTCTGTATTGTCCTTCAAACGGTGCTGTGTGCTGAGTGCTTCCACAGTGTGGTATGTGCTGAGTCCTGCCATAGTGTGGTATGTGCGGAAACCTTCAAAATTCTTCTATGTGCTTTCTTTGAAGGGTGCTATGCAATGAGTGGTTTACAAAGGGTGCTTTTTACTCAGCCTTTCAAAGGGCTGTGTGGAGTCTTATCACAGAAGGTGCTATGTAATGAGCCCCTGGGAAAGTTGTTATGTGCTGAGTTTTTCAAAGCATGCAATGTGCTGAGTCCTTTACGCTGCAAGCTATGGACTCCCTCCTTCA
Organism: Dipodomys spectabilis; assembly: GCF_019054845.1. Taxonomy (NCBI): domain Eukaryota; kingdom Metazoa; phylum Chordata; class Mammalia; order Rodentia; family Heteromyidae; genus Dipodomys; species Dipodomys spectabilis. The sequence continues at coordinate 793,792 of NW_024870819.1, read as the reverse complement.
AAGGGTGTTGTGTGCTGAGTACTCTACACAGGGTGCTTTGCGCTGTTTTTGGAAGTGTGCTGTGTGTCATCCCAAAGAGTGCTATGTTCTGAGTCCTTGAGAGGTAGTTATCCCCAACATCACATACACACACACACACACATACACACACACACACACACACACACACACACACACACACACACAAGGGTCACCATGCACCTTCTTAGTGTGTGGGAGTGAAGGGGGATGGAGAAGAATCTTCTCCAGGGGTGGAGTTGAGGGGAGATTCGATCCCTGGGGCAGGTACTGGGGTTGAGAGAGAGTGCTGAGCTGAGGTGATGCTGCAATTGCCATGGCCTGGAAGCCTTAGAGCCCAGTCAGGGTTGTGATTGCAGCTAGGGGTGGGGGGCATGGCCTAGGGGAGGAGTGGGCATGGCCAAGTGGAGGAGGGGGAGGGGCCCTGGGATACACTGTGGTGGCAGTGATGGGGGGGAGCAGGCAGGCCTGTGTGGTGGCCCAGGAGTGGAGTGGGGGCAGAGAGAGAGAAAGCAGAGAGAAGAGCAAGCACAAGGATGAGGGGAAGCTGTTCCAGAGGCTGGTGGTCGCTGCCATCAAAGCGCAGTCCTGAACAGGAGCACAGAGCACCTGGAGCCAGCAAGGCAGGCACATCACTGCGGGCAGCCCCACGGGGGCACGGCGGCCATGGCTGCCCTGAATCTGAGGTCCTGGCACGGGAAGCACGGTGGTGGCTTCGGTGGTGGAGGCAATGGAAGCAGGCAGCTGAGACTGAGGTGGTGCTGGTGATGGCAGCTGAGGCAGGGGTGGCAGCAAGCACAGACGCCGGCAGATGCCCCCTCCACCTCCCAGCAGAGCAGCGTTTCAAACATGACTCTGCCTGATCTGATCCGAGACCCTTTTGCAGTTGCCCAGCAGAAATGGTGGGTCCCTGCCTGGCATGAGGCCCCGACCCAGTCCGTGCCCCTGGTCCTTGCACTCTGAGCCTGGGTGCACCCAGAGCCATCGCCTACAGCTTCTCCCAGCAGCACACATGAGTGGCCGCTCTATGGGACCACACCTGGCGACTCCTGCACCAGGTGAACCCCCTGACCCCCTCTTTCCTCCTCCCCCACAGACCCGGACCCTTGCCTCCTGTCTCCTCTCTCCATCCGGCCCGCACCTCCCCTGCACCCCACAGTCCACCCTGGCTCTGCCACAAATGCGCCCCAGGAGAGGGGGGTGGGTGTTGCCCCAAGGATCCCACCCCCATTCCTAGGGGCCAGTGTCCCAGGAAAAGGGCAGATACAGGAAAAGGTCAGATACAGTGAGGAAGGGGCACCACAGAACCCCTGGCCTAGAGCAGTGAAAGCCACATCTGCACCCTTCCTCTCCCAGGTGGGAACCTAGTGACTTTAGTCAGATGTGGGGAGGAGCACCTCCACACCTGCCTTCTTGGCTCTTTTCCTTTTTGCTAGGGGTGGGGGGTGTTGGATGCAGGAGATAGGCCCCCCTTGCTGCTTGAGCCCTTGTCTTCTGTGCTAGGTCACCCTTTCACCTGAGGAGGTCCCAGAAGAACCCACTGGGGGTCAGAAGGTGACTATCTGGGAGGAACACACCTCCTCTGACACACATACACCTGTCCTGTTCCCCCCCAGCTGTCAACAGTACTCACAGGGTGATCACATTTCCCAGCTCTGCCTACTTCTGCTGGTGCTCCTGGTCCTTCTGGTCTCCTAGTCCTCCTCAAGAATCCGCCAATTAGCCCAGAAGCATCTAGGCTGGAAGTAGGGAGTCCATCCATGTATGTAGCCTTTATGACCCCATCAAATTCCCCAACAACGCTCCCACCCCAAGTCAGACACTTCTCTGGAGGCACCAGGACTGCCTGTTGTGTTTTCTCTTTGGGCTCTGAGGAATCATGTCTCTGGATTCCTTGACCCAGTGTCCGGGCCTAGGGTTTTGGTGAATGGGGGTCAAGGCTGGTTGTTCCCAATGGAAAGGTCTGGCCCTGGGTAAAGGAAGAGGCAGGGTGGTTCTGCATTATAAGAGCAGTGTTCCCCTTGGGTGGGAGCCCCTGGTTCTGACAAGGGAACTGCCATGCTAGAGCTTGTACATTGCCCAGATGAGGAACCAACAAACTCAGGAGAGGCACTTCTCTGAGTCTGTGTGTGTGTGTGTGTGTGTGTGTGTGTGTGTATGTGTGTATGTGTATATGAGAGAGAGAGAGAGAGACAGAGACAGAGACAGAGAGAGGGAGGGGGAGGGAGGGAGGGAGGGAGATATCGATCATCTTTCTCCTCGTACAGCCTGACTGTGCTCAGGTCAGTGATCAGTTGGCAAATTGCAGGTGCTGCATGGTGAGTCTTGTGTGACCCATTTGGATTTGTGTGTGTGTGTGTGTGTGTGTGTGTGTGTGTGTGTGTGTGTGTGTGTGTGTGTGTGTTGGGAGATTAGGAAATGAGAAAAATGAAAATATATTTAAGTCACCATATCTAAAAAGAGCAAAAGCAGTTTATTTGTGTGTATGTGTGTATTTGTTGTTCTTTTTTCATAATGCCCAGTATGAGCCCAGCCACAAGTTTTGTTTTCTCCTTCACCATTTCATGGCTCCTTTGGGGAAGGTTTCAGTATATGTGCCTTTCCACCTCTTTCCACCTCCCTCTTCCCCTTTCTTGCAGCCCAGAGTAGCTGCTGGACCTGCATGGGACACCCTAGGAGGCCTGTGTGAACCACAGTACAGAGTGGACACCTGTCCTGTCTTCAGCCAGAAGGCTTGTGAGGCCAGTGTGACCACAGCCGCACTCTTCCAGCCAGACACTCTGCTCTCATGTGTATAGTTGGAGTTAATTCAAGGGTTGGGAATGTGTCTGCCAAACATAATTAAGGAACGAGATGGGTGGGAGTAGGGCAGGGGCTGTGAAGCTAGGAGTGTCTGGGAAGTGGTGAACGGTGTAACATGGCAGATGCTTCACCACAACCAAGGATGAGAGGAGAACCTTACCCAGGGCATTGACGGTGTCTGTGGGCATCTGGGCAGGGGGCTCTGGGCCCCCACTGAGGGCGTGGATTCCCTCCTGGGGCAGTGCATCCGTGTGTAGTCCTCCCTGGAGTCTTGCAGTCTCCAATCTGTGTCCCACCTGGGCCGTTTCCAGCTGGACAGTGGTAGGCAAGTTTCCCCTCCTGGAGCCTGCTCGGTATCATACCGTGGTAGTTAGCTTGGGCTCTCTGAATGCCAGTTTCTGTAACCTGCTGTAGGCTGCTTGGAAGGAAAAGGGGACCACTGACTTTGGAACCGTTTAAGTTTGATTGGGACAAGTGAAATGCCACCTTTTCCAGGTTATTTTTTTCTTGAAGCTGGCAATTTCCACTAATGCCTGGGTTCATGGGTTAAATTAGATGAACCAATTCAGCGGTCAAACAGTGACGTTAAAAGAGGCACAAGCAGAGTTCCCAAGCCAGATGGTCTCCTGCTATGAATGTCTTGCCTTGACTGCCTTTCTCTGGCAGCTGCTGATTCTTCTACAGCTCTCTCTAGGGTGACCACCACAGTTGAGAATGTCATGGGGAGCAGAGAGTGACCTTGCCATCCCCAGCCTGCCAGCTGTGAGCAGAGACGATTTTCAGCACCTGAAGTGGAACCCGGGATGCCTCGAGAATCCTTTCTCTGTAACATGCAACTTGGGGGCCAGATATAGTGGGCCATCCTGTCTGGTTCCACAGAGAGGAAAGGAGGCCACTTGAGCCAGGGGTTTAGCTCATGGCAACCTTGTTCACACCTGAGGGGGAATTGAGTGCCACAGAGTTGGTCAGCCACTGGACAGAGATCTTTGGGAAGATAGGAATCCCAGTGGCCCCAGAATCCAGCGAGAACATCGTGGCTCACATCCTGGGAGCCAAAAGAGTTAAGTGCGGTGGCACCAGGAGGGTGGGAAGAGGGAAGAGGGAGAACTGTGGGAGAGCTACATCAGGCTTTGCCTCGCCGCCCCCCCCAGCCCCAGGATGCTTACATGAATTGGATGGGACTTTTCTGTAGTATGGTCATAGACAGATGCTCATTTAGTTATCCAACAAATAGTTACAGTGTGCGCCATGCTTGAAGGGGTGAGGGTTGTCATAGATGATGAAAGGTTCCAGTGCTGGTTCCATGGCACATAAAGAAACCTTGGTTTGAACTGGATGCTCGTGCTTCATGCCTGTCATGCTAGCTACTTAGGAGGCTGATATGGGAGGATCAAAGCTTAAGGCCCAGGCAGGAAAGACTGTAAGACTCTTATCTCCAACTAACAACCAAAAAGAAAATGCCAGAAATGGATGTGTACCTCAAGCCTTAGACTGGTCGCCTTGAGTAAAAAGGCTCAGGGACAGCACCATGGCTCCTAATTCAAGGCCAGGAGTGAGACAAAGAAAGGAAACAGAGAGAGAGGAGGGAAGGACGAAGGGAAAAAAAAGAGGAAAGGAAGGAAGAAGGGAGCATGCGAGCTTTGGTTGGAGTCCTTGGATCAAGGGAGCCAACCACTCACAATCTCTGTGGGTAACATTTCAGAGCCTAAAGCCAGTATGTAGGACTAAGCCACTGACCCTTCAGCAACTTCATGACATCCAGGAGCTGTGTGGTCACCAACTGCAGGGGGAAGCAGCCTCAGGAAGGACCTAGGGCTCAGGGTGTGTCACCAGGTTTCAATTATCCCGGCCCTAGCAAGTCTATTTCCTGGTCAGATAATAAGAAATTGTCTAAGGGCTAGGGAGGTGTTGGGGTGAGGGAGTGTCAAGGGCGGGGCAAGGCATAATCAGGAAGATGAAGAGGTAGGACGATCCCAGGTCACGTGTGTCAGGACATTGAAGCCATGACCTCTCCTAACAACATAGACCCAGACACACTTCTATTAAGAGTCCTGGAACCTTGGGTTCACCATTGACTGCCTGGCTGTTGTCCACTGCAGGATGCCTGTGCAGTACATCCTTGGGGACTGGGACTTTCCATGGCTCAATCAGAAGATGACACCCCCGGTGTTCATTCCTCCACCAGAGACAGAGGTAAGTGGACCACTGGCACAGGACAGCCAGGGAATGAGGACAGGAGTTGGGAACCGAGTGACTTCGAGACTTGCTCTAGGGGGCACTAGGACCACGTGACTGCCATTCTCAGGCGCAGAGGTGAGTCTCTGCTGGCTCAACCTTTAGTCTACATGGCATTCTGGGATTCAGAGAGGGCTGACTGAAGGTGGGGCAGGCTTGGGTTGAGGCTGTTGGGAAAACAAGAGGCACTGGGCTCTGAGCAGGGTTGTTTCTTTGAGGATACTCACAACCTAAGAACATTCCTGGGATGGACCAGCACTTTTCTCCTACCAGAGAGAGAGGGACCTAGCACCACTCCAGTTGGAGTCCCTTGGCCGAGAAATCCTTTCATATTCACATCCTGTGGTTGGATAACTAGAACTCACCTTGCTGCCCAGTGTCAAGGCAGGACAGTGAGAGATCCTGAGTCTTTGATAAGGTCAGAGGATCCTCAATATGAGATTGTACTTGAATGTCCTAACTTGGTGCATGGTCAGTCCCATCTAAGACTGCCCTGATGTAGGACATAGAATCTAGAGAATCAGAGCCGGATGGGGTCTGTTCTGGGAGTCGTGAGTATTATGTGTGAACTTTGAGCTCCCGTGTGCCAACCTGCTTCCCTTTCTTGGGTGGGTCTTTGCTAGAAAAAACTTGAAACTAAGGACCGGATCTTATCCCTTGTCTTTGATGTTTAAAGCTAGCACTCTACCATTTGAGCCAAAGCTTCACTTCCAGCTTTTTTGGGTGTTTAATTGTAGAAAAAGAGTTCTAATGGACTTTGCTGCCAAGGGTGGAATCCAACTGTAGTCCTCAGATCTGTCTCCTGAGGGGAGAGGATGAAAAGGATGGAAAATTATCTTTGGCCAGGTGCCAGTAGCTCATGGCTGTCATCCTAGGTACTCAGAAGCTGAGATCTGAGGATCACGGTTCAAAGCTATCATGAGGAGGAAAGACCCTGAGACTCATTTCCAATGGACCACCTGAAAACTGCAAGTGGTTCTGTGGCTCAAGTAGTAGAATGCTTGCCTTGAGTTGAAGAGCTCAGGGACAGCACCCAGGCCCAAAATTGAAGCCCCACAACTGAAAAAAAAAAAGAAAGCAAACCATCTTTGCCTGCAAAGGATGGTGGAGGTGTGTGGGGGGGTTGGGGGAGGGTGCTGTGGTTGGGAGACCAGGTGCTGGCATCACTGTACAGACATTTTTAAGAACTCCCCAAGTTTACCCCAGTTTGAAGAGAGAGCTTCAAGAGGACTTGGTCTGTGGCAGGAAGGGAGTGGGCAAATGGGTACAGGGGTGGGATTATTGTGTCTGTATTCTCTCCATTGAAGGATGGATTTGGATGCTGGGTGACAAAGTCTGAAGTTAAGGGTTGCAAGAAGTGTGTGGCCTGACGAGGATGGGTTTCCTCTGGGTATGTGAAGTTGGCTGAAGCCGGAAGCCGCTGGTGGCTCACAACTGTCATCCTAGCTACTCAGAAGGCTGAGATGTGAAGACCATGATTCCAAGCCAGCTTGGGAAGAAAAGTCTTTGAGACTTGATGTCCAATGGACCACCAGAGAACAGGATTTGGCTCTGTGGCGCAAGTGGGATATTGCTCACCTTCAGCTGAAGAGCTGAGGGACAGCACCCTGGCAGGGAGTTCAAACCCCATGACCAACTACAAAATAAGGGGAGGCTAAGTTTTCCGCAAAGCAGTGTGGACAGTAGGAACTGCCATGTTGGACTATGAGACATTCCAGATATGTGTGAGGCTTACTGGTTTTTCTATAGTGGGTCTAATGTCGGTAGTGCCACCTTCTTGAGGGTAGGATGTGATCCTAATGGAGACAGTCCATGGTTCTGTTCTCAGGGACTGCTGAAGCCTTGGGCTGTCCGTGTGTGTGTGTATGTGTGTGCGTGTGTGTGTGTGTGTCTGTGTCTGTGTCTTTGTCTGTGTCTATGTCTGTGTCTGTGTGTGTTTGGTGTTAGAAAACCTGGGCCTTGAACTCAGGGTCTAGGTGCTGTTCCTGAGCTTCTGTGCTCAAAGCTATTGCTCTGACACTTGAGCCATAGCTCCATCTCTGGCTTTTTGGTGGTTCACTGTAGGTAAGAGCCTGACATTCGTTCCAGAATGGCCTGGCTTTGAACCCTGATCTTCAAACCTCAGCCTCCTGAGTAGCAAGGAAGACAAACATGAACCATCCCTGCAGGTTGTGTGTGTGTGTGTGTGTGTGTGTGTGTGTGTGTGTGTGTGTGTGTTTGTGTGTGTGTGTGTGTGAGTGTAGAAGTGGGCTGTAACAAGGAGCACTGGACCCTTTGGTAACTTCAGCTTGCTTTCTTTGGGGGTACATGGGCTTTGTGGCTGAGGTCTGGGGACCTGGAAGGGTGAGATGCTTAATGGGGACTCAGCACTTAAATTATAAGACCAAGGGATCTGTGTGCCCTGGAGATGTCTACTTGTGCTGCGGACCAGCTCTGTTGGGATGGCTGAGGACACCTAGTAGGGGTAACTGGAACAGGTAGGGAGATGGCAAACAGACAACTCACACACAAGAGGAGTGAATGCTGAGTGCGATTTATTGCAGAGGATGACAATCTCTTATAGAAAAAAGTCTCCATGAGAAAGGGCAAAAGGTTACACAATTTGTTGCAAGGCTTTGGGTGGTCACCAGCTGGTTGCCTGATCTTGTTCTTGGATGATGATATATGACGATAGGCACTTGTTCCTGGCTTTACCTTATCAACCCCATAAGAATAGCAAAGTAAATCGGTTTTGAGATGCTTATCACATATTAACCATTAACAAGAGCATGTGAGCAAGGTGTTAGACATAAAGGCATAAACTCTAGTATTTTATTTTTACTTCTGCTTAGTTTTGTACTTTATGCATTTCAAATCTTTTCTAAGCAATTGTGCTTCTTTGCCATTCTTTAGAAGGTCCCCAATTTGTTGCCAAAAATCATGATATTCAGTATACTTAGCTAAATCTGGCCATACATCAAATTCATGCTCATAGTGTCTTCTCTGTAACCCTTTCACATAATCGTTTACTCTTCTCCATAGAGGCCTTAACTGTCTCATAAGATCTTCCTTGTTCTTTTTGATAGTAAGCACCAAGGAGTCCTAGATCTAGCAAGTCTCTCAGTAAGTGGAAGAGAGTAATAGGAAATTCTTTCTCCTAAGTAATTTTCCCAATGGTTGCCATCCTTATCATACACACCTGTAAAAGGCTATGGATCTGGGGGAAGTCTTTGAGGCCCTCTTGATAAGGCAGGATCCCACCAGCATCCCCTAATAAGCCACTGCCATCTTCCATCCACCAATCTTTTAGGAACCTTATTTAGTTTTTGGTCTAAATATCCCTCTACATCTTTCTTATCTACAGGATATCTACTGTAGATACTTCAGGATTAAAGGGAAGTCTCCAATAGCTATACGCTCTTTCTGCTCTAGCCGTGTCTACAGTTTCTTGTAAATCTCTTACAAACAATTCCTTCTGCTGAAGTGAAGTCATAAAACCCCCAATGCTTTTATTTTCACTTATGATTTGTTTAATAGCCTCCATAAGAGGGGCTTTCAGCGTAGCACTTAAATCTGGTGGATTAGTCATATTCTCAGTACACTCATCAGATGTTGGAGTCATCATCACTTCCAAGAAAGAGCCCTGAATAAGAGAATGTTGAGCATGAGTAAGTAGAACAAGCAGCAGGAACAGTAAAAGAATAATGGGCACTCCTATGCAGCGAAGAAAAGAGAAACAGGAACAGGAACACATCTTTCCAAGGGGCTTGCCAGACTTTCCAGGACGTAGGCCTCTTTGAAGCCCCACTCTCAGATCAGATAGCAGATGTTCCATGCTAAGCAGACTCCACTGGAATAGGCATGGCATACTCCCTTGGGCATGGTTGGTGGCAGAAGGAGCTTGGGAGGACCTGGGGATGGGGCCCGCAGGGGTGGCTCCCCAGGGGGACAGAGAGCATGGCCAGCGCTTAGTAAGGATGAGAGCCCTGTTAATATGGAGCGCACTTTCATGGTTCAGACTTTGGGTCTTATCATGATGTTTGATGGGCGAGGCCAACCGTATTTTAAATGTTGACCTATGATCTTCAGATCTCAGCCTCCAGAATAACTAAGATTATTGGCATGAGCCTCTGGCACCAGGGCCTCTTATTCTTTTTGGTATATTACGGTTTGAATTCAAGGCTTTAGACTTGCCAGTCAGGTCTTCTAACATGTGAGCCAAGACTTTCTGTCTTGGGCATTTCCTAGATAGAGTCTCAATATATGCTCAGGCTGGTCTGGATCGGGATTCCTCACTGCTACCTTTCTGGCCAGACCCTGGTTGTAAGAAAATGAATTCACTCTATGCCTATATAGCTTTGCTGGGATGTCGTTTTGGGGAGTGGGTGGGGGGTGTGAAGAGGAAAGACCCCAGAACTGACACCTCCTGGGGGACATTTCTTCTTGTGACAGAGCCAAGTCATTGCTGTGTATGACGAGGAAGCCGCCATCAGACTGACCTGGAACAATGCTCAAAGCATGTAGGCTGTTGAAGTATCAAACCCACCCATGTCTGCTTCCCACGCACAACAAGGGGGTGCAGTGCAGGTGGTCCAGCACTGGCCCTAGGGGATTATAAATGGATGGTGGTGGTCAGGTGCCAGTGGTTCCTGCACCTGACTGGGTTATTGGGGAGGCTGACGTCTGATGGACGTGACACAAAGCCAGTCCAGGCAGGAGAGTCTGTGAGATTCTTATCTCCCATAAACCAACAACCACCCCCCCACACACACAAAAAGCCAGATTTGGTGCTGTGGCTCAAGTGTTAGAGCCTCAGCCTTGAGTAAAAGAAGCTCAGGAATGACATTCAGGCCCTGAATCCAAGCCCTAGGACTCACAAAAAAAATAATGAAATAAATGAATAGTGGGCATCAGTTACCTTACTACCAAAAAGGATGGATTCAGTCTTCTCTCTGGTACTTGTATCCAAAGGTAATGGGCTTCTCTTGATGTTCTTCTAAACTTCTCCTCTCCATTATCTCTCCAGGCTTCAGTTGCAGGATAGAATTCATATCATTCCACTCAATGTGACCTTATGTACCCTCCCTTACCCGCCTTCCTTGGGGTGGGGATCCTGGATGTATTCACCACTGGGAGGATGAGGCACCGGAGAAATAGGGTAGGTATCCCTGAAACTTACACACACACACACACACACACACACATACACACACACACACACACACACACACACACACACACACACACACATACCCATACTCACCCAGGCCAACTCAGTGTCTTTTCCAAAGACACTTCATCTCCTTGGATTTACTGACCTAGGAGAGGAACTTGATTTCTTGTAACTAGGTATTTTAACTAGGGCTTGCTAGTTGACATGAGATAAACCGAAGCTCAAAAGAAAAGCTCTGGTGCCCATCACCTCTGGCTCAGGCTCACACCTGACATCCTGGCTACTTGGGAGGCAGACATCTGAGGATCAAAGATTGAAGCCAGCCATAAGCTGGAAAGCTGGTGAGACTCTTCTCTCCATGGAACCACCAAAAAGTCAGAAGTGGAGCTGTGGCTTCAGTGGTAAAGCACCAGCCTTGAGTACAAAAACTCAGAGACGCAGCTCCCAGATCCTCAGTTCAAGCCCACACAAAGAAATGGACCCATCTTGTTGCCCCCAGACTGCTTGGGCCTCCACTGTCCTCTCAAGGAGTGTGATACAGCACTGGGCCCTGGTTAGTGTATCAGAGCTTTCAAAAATTGGGTGGTGGAAAGCAGGCCTTCGCCTTCATGTGCTTTCAACCCACACCAGCAGGAAGGGAGAGTGTGAGAAGGCCAACAGCCTGCAGAGCAGCGAGGACCCCACTCTGCCAGGGTGATTGGAGCAGGATTCTTAGAAGCAGCACTTGAAAAGTGGTCTTGCTTAACTAGGAGTATCTGACAGGAAGCACACAGAGCAAAGATGCTGTACATAAAGGACAACATAGAGGAGCATGTTCACTTCAAGCCAGAGCTGCTGCTGAGAAACTCGGTACAGATGTGCAGGACTGTCCTGAGACACGCCCGAGTGGTTACAGAAGAAGAGCTATCCAGGGTTGGGATTGTGTCTTAGCAGTAGTGGGCTTGCCTTGCGCACAGGAAACCCTGGGTTCAATTCCTAGGTTCCACATACACAGAAAAAGCTGGAAGTGGCACCATGGCTCAGGTGGAAGAGCACTGGCCTGGAGCAAAAGAAGCTTGGGTACAACACCTAAGCCCCGAGGTCAAGCCCCAGGACTGTCAACATAAAACAGCACTCCAAGGGTTCTTGGTGACAGGTTCTGTGTGCTTCCTGTCAGCACCATGGCTCAGGTGGAAGAGCACTGGCCTGGAGCAAAAGAAGCTTGGGTACAACACCTAAGCCCCGAGGTCAAGCCCCAGGACTGTCAACATAAAACAGTACTCCAAGGGTTCTTGGTGACAGGTGGATGGCTATGCCCTGTAGCTCTTAGTAGATCCATCCATTTTATGTGTCGCCTTCTTTGACAGAGGGAAGCTGGACACTCCTTCTGCCCTGGCATCTCCTGGACCCAGTTATCAGCAAACCTCCCAACATCTTCCACCAGGACATGGAGCAGCTGGCCCCAGAAATCCTCAGATACCGGTTGAGTGGGGCAGGGGGATACAGGCCAGAAATCCTAGTGGGTCTGATCTGCCCCAGATGACCATGCCTTCCAGAGGAGGCGGTTGGGAGGCTATAGAGGGGTAGTGATATGGAAGGGGCACTTTAATGCCTATGGCCCTACCCAGATTCTGAGCCTCCCTTTGCTGTCCCTAAGGGATCTAGAGGAGTGACTAGGTTGGAGTGTCTAGAGGAGGACTAGTTGGAAATTCTAAAGAATGAGACACCATAAACCATGCTACGATGGCTCATACCTATCCTCCTGGCTACTCGGGAGTATCTTGTTTCCCCAACACAGGCAGGAACGTCCCAGGAGAGTCTCATCTCCAATCTCCAACCAGAAGTGGCACCATGGTTCAAATGGTAGAGTACTGGCCTTGAGCAAAAATCATCATCAGGGACAGTACCCAAGCCCTGAGTTTAAGCCCCTCAACGAAAACAAAAACAAAAACAAAAAACAAAAATCCAAAAAAGAAAGACACCCCTTGCCTGCAAGTGATGGTTAAGGAGTGGGGTTGCTGTGGTTGGGAGACCAGGTGCTGGCCTCAGGGTACAGACATTTCTAAGAACTCCCCAGTTTTGCCCAAGGTTGAAGTTACAGCATGGTGGGCTTTGCCTTTCCAAGAACTCCAGAGGTCGTGGCCTTTCTTAGGCAGGGGGTGGGCGAATGGGAATAGGGGTGGGAGGGTAGTGTCAATTATATTCTCCCCATCCATGGAAGAATGGTTTTGTACGCTGGTGTCAAAGTCTGAAGGGAAGGGCTGCATGTGGTTTGTGGCCTGGCAAGGTGGGTTTCCTCTGGGTGTGAGAAGGTGGCTGAAGCCAGGCATTGCCAGTGGCTCACAACTGTCATCCTAGTTACTCAGGAGGCTGAGCTCTGAGGATCCAGTTTCAAAGCCAGCTCGGGCAGGAAAATCTGTGAGACTTTTTCTCCAGTGAACTACCAGAAAACCGGAAGTGGCGCTGTGGCTCCAGTGGTAGAGCATGCACCTTCAACTGAAGAGCTGAGGGACTGCGCACAAGCCCAAAGTTCAAGCCCCATAACCAACAACCAAAAATAAGGTAGCTGAGTATTCTACATAGCGGTATGTACAGTAGGAAATGGCATGCTGTGTCATGAGCCATTCCAGACATATGAGAAGCTCTGAGTTTTGTCTATAGTTGGTATAGTTGGTCTGAGGATGGTAGTGCCATCTTCTCAAGGGTTGGGGTATTCTGATGCTCAGGGACTCCTGAGGCCTTGGGCTACCCATGTGATGTGTGTGTGTGTGTGTGTGTGTGTGTGTGTGTGTGTGTGTGTGTGTATTTTTCCATCTTTTTTCTCTGTCCCCTTCATTGGTGCCTGTTTGCCTCTTTCTGACCTCACATGGTGCCCCTCCTGCACAGTTGCTGTGCACAAGGTTGCCTTGCCTTTAGACCCTTATCAGGGTCTACAATGAGTCTTAAATTGCCAGAGACCTGCATATTTCAGCTTTTCTTTGGGGCCCAAATCCAGTCATCCATGTTTTGGGCCACCTCCAGGAGATTCTGGGTTAGCAGGGCAGGTGGCATAGGTTCTCCCCTGACACAGGGTGGGGGGGGGGCGGGGGCTCAGTCATGTGATGTCCTATCGTTTTCCTCAGCTGGGCCTCTGGCTGCATGTCCCTTCCTGAAGGCTGGTAGTGGAGTGGGGGAAGGGTGGTTGCCTGTGGCTCTGGACAACTCAAGCATGAAAGCTGACTGAAGGTCGCCCAACCAAGGATCTTCCGGGGCTACATGGGAGGTGAGGCCCAAGGTGGCTTGGAAGTATCTGTCGGTGTCTAGGAAATGTCAATGTACCTTACCACAGGAAAGTCTATCTTCCGGCCCCAGCTGGGCCTCTCTAGGTCCTTCTAGACTATTCTGGATGCACAGAACACAGAAGCACAGACTTTAGATTCCAGGGCTATGGAACTGGGGGATGAGAGACTGTTATGGCCAATACCTCAATGTTCTGGGGCATTAGCCTTGACCTGGCTATGCCCCCCTTGTGTATGTTCACTTCTTAATCCAGTGTTGGCCACACACCACCTTTTGTGGCAGTGCTGTGGACGTGGCAGGAGTGGAAGTGAGATCTAGGATAACCAAAATCTGGATATATGGCCTGTGGGGATGGGGATGGCAAAGGGTGTCTATTAAGAAAAACATCTCAGATCTGGAACTCAGGGCTTAGGCACTGTCCCTGAGCTAACACGCTACCACTTGAGCTACAGCTCACCTTTCATCTATTTTAGTAGTTTAGTGGAGAGAAGAGTCTCGTGGACTTTCCTGCCTGGGCTGGCTTCAAGCTGCCATCTTAAGAGCTCAGCCTCTGAGTAGCTGGGGTTGCTGGTATGAGCCATTGGCAACTGCTAAGGATGTTACCGTGTGTAGGTGTGTGTATGTGCACATGTAAGTGTGCGTGTGTGTGTGTGTATGTGTGTGTTTGTGTTTTCCAGGGCTTGAACTCAAAGCCTAGGTGGTATCCTTTAGCTTCTTTGCACAAGGTTGGTGCTGTACCACTTGAACTAGTGTATCTCTGCTTCCCAGCTTTTTGGTGATTCATTGGAGAGAAGAGTCTACCCAGGCTAGCTTTGAATCTTGATTGATCCTCAGGTGTCACTCTTGAGTAGCTAGGATTATAGACATGAGCCACTGGCATCCAGCTACAAAGATGTCTTCTCATACTCTCTTCTGTTCTAACACATTGTCTGCTTGCCCTGGCCTAGATCCTCTGACCTCCACATCAGCTCCCAGCAGCCCCTGACTGTGTGGAGAACATAAAGCTCCAAATTGTTCCTATTTCTTTGTCCTCTGGGAAGGGAATGTTTCCTCTGAAGCCTGGGTTAGAAGGGGTAGCTGCAGATGGGTACTCGGCTTGGAGAGAGGTACTCTGTTTTAGTCAAGAAGGAAAGTGTGGCCAGATGCTAATAGCTGATGATGTCCTATTCCTAGTTACTCAGGAGGCTGAGATGTGAGGATTAACATTCAGAGCCAGTCCAGCTAGAAAAGTGTGTGAGACTCTCTTCTGCAAATAACCACCCAAAAGCTGGAAGAAAAGCTGTGGCTCAAGTAGTAGACTGGTAGCCTTGAACGAAAAAACTGAGGGACAGAGCCCAGGCCTTGAGTTCAAGCCCTAGCACCAAGATGCATGGGTGTGCGTGCACACACGCACATGCACACACACACACAGACACACAGACACACATACAAAGACACAGACACAGACACAGACACACACACACACACACACACACACACACACACACACACACACGAGCTGAGCTAGAACTGGGGGCAGTCCTGAGGCATAGTCATAGTCATAGTAAACTCTCAAAGTAGATCAAGTGCTTTGTCCCTAAGACCTTCTTGGGCTGAGTGGGTCTGGGCCATCGCAGTAAGTTCCATGGAATCTGCCCCTCCATCTGTGCACGGGGCCGCAGGACCAACGGAAGGACACTATGGATGCTCCTTTGTAGTCAGTCCAAGATTGAAGATCTTCATCTGTCCCAAAAGCAGTGGAGAGGAAAGCAGGGCTCTGAGCCCTGGGACTTCTGGGATAGAGACTGCTACAAGCATCAGCCAGCCAGCTGTGGATACCTGAGCCTACAAGTCTTTCATGAGCCCACCTCAACACCTGCCCAAGGTGTGGCTGACAGAGTCACAAACTTGTGATACCCGCAGGAGTGGGCATTACCTGCTGTACCATCTTGCAGCTCCTGGCCCTCCTGGCCCAGAACCGTGGTCTGAAATGTCGGTTTACTGTTCAGATGCACACTGCACCCATGACTGATGCCATTCTGATGGACCCGGCTGATGACCTCCATGCCCCAAGGCAGGACCCTTCTCGATACTGTGGCCTGTTCCATACACAAAGGCCGCCAAAGACACCTAGACATTGGGAGACCTGACCCTCAGAGTCCCATTGGAAAGCACTCTGCCTAGAGCCACAGATTGAGCTCCAAACAGGTGTTTGTCAAGGGGCTCAAAGTCTGGGCCTGGGCACTATAGCTCAGCTCTTCAGCTTACCACTTGATCCACAGCACCTCCTCCAGATTTCTGGTGGTTCCTTGAAGATCAGAGTCTCCTGGACTTTCTTGCCAGGGCTGGCTTTGAACCACAATCCTCTAATCTCAGCTTCCTGAGGATCTAGGAGGACATGCATGAACCACATGTGCTTAGCTGATCTGGCCTTTCACCACAGTGGGCTAGGAGCTTCTTAAAGCTTTTCTTTATTTTTTTCTATGCCAGTACTGGGGCTTGAACTCAGAGTTTGAGCCCTGGTTTCTTAACTTTTTCAAAAGGCTGGCACTTTACCACTTGAGCCACATTTCCATTTCTGTCTTTTGGTAGTTCATTGGCAAGAAAAGAGTCTCACTAACTTTCTTCCCCTGAGTTGGATTTGACCCATGATATCTGATCTCAGCCTCCTGAATAGCTAGGATTTACAGGGGTTGAGCCACTGGTTGATAGAAACTTTTCTAAAGGAAGAGTTCTTCCCTGCATTTGCCCTGACTCCTCCATGCAAAGGAGGCCTCTGAGGGTCATGAGCTGTGAAAAATAGGCTTCCAGCCACTGGAAATGGCTGGGGTCCGTGGTGAAAAGACAAGCTAATCTTCCCCCTGGGCCCCATTCTGGGTCCCCACCCTCTGCCCTACCTGTGACTCAAGTACAAACCTTGACCCAGACTTGAATGTCCTGCCAGACTTGTCTGAAGCCAAAGAACCTTTATTCTACACACAGCACCTCCTCTACACCATACCTCAGGACCTTTGCCCATGATGGACCTTCTGCCTGAGGCTCTCTGTCCTGTTCCACATCTTAGAACTCCTGTGGAATTTTGGCACTGGTTATATCACCTCCTGGAGCAACTCTTTCCTTCCTTTATCCCTCTTTTTTTTTTAAATATCGAATTGCTAGAGATGGAACTTGTGAAGGCTGACTGGCAAATGTTCTATCTTGGTGTGTGTGTTTGTGCCAGTCTGGGGGTTTGAATTCATGACCTTGACAGTATCCCAGAACTTTTGTGCTCAAGGCTAGCACTCCAGTACTTGAACCACAACTCTACTTCTGGCTTTTTGGGTGTTTAATAAGAGAAAAGTGTCTCATTATAGTCTTTCCTGCTTGTAATTTTGATCCTTAGATCTCAGCTTCTTGAGTAGCTAAGATTACAGGGGTGAGCCACCAGCACCTGACCTTTACCTCTTACTTCTAACCTTGCCCTCCTCTGAGTCCCAGAAGAATATGTCTCACCAGGGTCCCTATTTTTCCAGTCTTGGGGCTTAAACTCAAGGTCTGAGCATGTTCCTGAGCTTCTTTTGCTCAAGGCTAGCACTCTATCACTTAAGTCGCAGTGCCACTTTTGGCTTTTTCTTTTACTGTGGTACTGAGGAATCGAACCCAGGACTTCGTGGAATCTAGGTAAGCACTCTACCACTAAGCCACATTCACAGCCCAAGGGTCACTTCTAACAGGAGCTATGAGTGTGGGATTTATTGGCTAACCCCTTTCAGCGCAGAAATCACTGGCTATTTCCTATCTTTCTCAGGATTTGGGACCAGCCTGAGACTTGGCAATCAGGAATGATGAATGAGTGATAGGCACCAGGCCCCACATCCTACAGAGGGATCTAGAATATGGAGCCAGAACCTTGGACAACTCCTACAGCCTAGGAAGAGTGGTCTTCCTGGAGGCAGTGTCTGGCTTCTAGGTGTCCTGACGGGATACCTCACCCACAACATAATGCACCTGTTGCACACACCAGCACAGGCAAAGCCTTTGAGGCTTCACTACTTAAATGGCAGAGAAGGATGCTTTGTTCAAGCTGCGGCTCAGACTTATTATTTTCTCAGCGCTTGTCCCAGCTTACCCAGGTTTGGGGGCTGGGCATGGGTAACCTGCTAATGCCCATCATCCATACACCATCCATCAATACAAAGAGACATAGAATTACTCCCTTTTTTTTTTTTTTTGACAGGTCCGGGATTGAACTATGAGCCTAGGCCATGTCCCTGAGCTCCTTTTGCTCAAGGGTAGTGCTCTGCCCTTGAGACACAGCCCCAACCATGTGTGTATTTTATTTCCTGTGGTCTCTTAGAAATAAGAGTGACAGGAACTTTCTGCCCCAGCTGAATTCAAACTGGCATTCTCTACATCTCAGCCTCCTGAGGAGCTAGGATTATAGCTGCTGATTAGAAGCCACTGACACCTGGCTTTCTTTTCTTTTTGTTCTTTTTTAATCATAACAATATGAAGTCTTCACAGTGCCCTTCCAATGGTTTGCATTCAAAGGGAACTACCCAGGTCTGGAGTTCGAATGCTAGGACTGCCCCCCACAAATGGAGGGAGAATCTGACAAACTCATTCCTATTCATGTGAATGCTAATCGAACGTTATAAAAGTAATAATTTGTAGTTAATTCTTGATTCTATTTTAGAATGCCACACACAAATTACTGGATTTATATCTTTCATTCTAGCACCTAATGGAAGGATATTGACTAATTTTTAATTACAGATTTTGTAAGTATTCAACCATAATACTTCATTAAATGGAGGCATAATGTAATAACTAATAATTGGTTATATATATATATATATATATATATATATATATATAAAATATCTTCACATTCCCTCTTTGCATATATATGCATATATACACATACACTCACATATATATATATATATTCACATCTATCTATCTATCTATCTATTTATCTATCTATCTTTCTGTCTATCTATATATTGGGCACTATTGTGGCTTGATCACAGGTCCTAAGAACTTCCTGGCAGCTCAATTTGCCACAGGCTGGTCTGCTAAGACTGTGACCCCATTTATGGATTGGGCATTGTGAGTTGAAATCCCAGTATGGCCAAAACCTTATTCGTCCAGTAAGAAGCTAATTTTGACACATTTTTTTCTTCTCTGTGACAGTCCTTGATCTCAGTGTGATATATAATCCATATGTAAATATATCCTAGGTGATATGAGGTAATGAAACATTATATGTGTAATAATACTAAATTAATAAGTGTAATAAACGTCATATGCTGTAAACCCATGCAATATAAATAGATCTCATATATAAATATTAGTTTTTCCAGTGCTGGGGCTTCAATTCAGGCTCTGGGAATTGGTCTGAATTTCTTGTTTTCAATGACGGTGATCTTCCCCTTCACCCACAGTGTCACAGATTTACCCAGACCCTGAGTTCAAATCAAAGGCCTGCCAGAAAAATGGTGCAAATTCCAAGCCAGGGCATTATTGTTATTATTATTTTGGTCAAAGCATGGGGCTTGAACTCAGGTCTTGGCATCTCTGCCACAACCAACCCTGAGATCCTAGGACCAGAGTTCAAATCTTGGGGCTGGCAAAAAAAAATCAAATGAGAAGGATAAAACTGAGATGAGAAGGGCAAACAAAGAGGAGTCAACAGTGCTTGATAAGAAATGTACTAGTTATCTTGCCCATGTAATTGTAACTCTTCTGTATGGTATTCTCACAATAAAAAAAAAAAAAAAAAACTGAGAAGTTCAAGAAGTGGTTTTACTTTTTTTTCCCTTTGCGTTGTGGCCATCCTGCGTCTAAATGACAAGGCCCAAAAAGTGTACATGACCTTGCATTGCTGATGTTTGGTGGGCTATTAGGGAAGCAATAGCCAAAAGAAGCAACTTAGGACTGGAGGTCGAATCCTGGTACTGCCACTAATGAATGGTGGGAGATCCTATGGCGCATTCCGATATACATCCGTACAAATGAAATGTTATAAAAGTAACAAATAAATTACTAGTGTATGATTACATTATAAAACTATATACAACAATTATACTACATTGATTTTCAATTAATGCTGTCTCGCTTAAGTAGTCGAGTACTAGCTTTGAGCATAAAAGCATAGGGACTGTGTCTAGACCTTTACTCAAGACACTAGTAGTGGCACCAAAAAAAAAGATAGCATGTTCTGACTGCAGTGATTTAAGGATAAGCTGCAAATACCTCATCACAGAGCATGCTTGGAGTCTGGTGTTGACAGGTGACCTCTAACCTGACGTAGCCAGAGGTAAACCACTGCAACTCATCTTCACCGAAACAGATGCTGCTGGCTCACTCACCCCTGTCATCCAAGATACTCAAGGGCTGAGATCTGACACTAGTGGGTTTAGAACTCAGCCCTGGCATTAAGTCTGTGAAACTCTGACCTGTGGCTCAAAGTGGCAGAACTCTAGGCTTGAGCTAAACATCTTAGGATAGTACCCCCAATCTTTGAGTGCAATCCACGTGGATGACTCCCTCCAAAAAAACCACCCCTCTAAATCATTACATGTGAACTTCTTGAGGTTTGTTATGTGTTTCTCAAAGAATGGTGATACTGATGAAAGCACCCTAATTCTAATGACAGCATTTGGGATACAGCTATGTGATGAGTTCTTCATGAGTTGTTATGTGCCTAGTCCTAAACGGGGTTCATTCTTTCATCTGGTCCTTGTAAGAGCTTCACAAGTAAGATGATTGTGTAGATGGGAAAGTTGAGGCTCAGATATGCCCCATGTCAGGGCCAAAATGATGTATGTACTGAAATCTAGTGAGTTGTCTCCTGCAGACAATTATTTTGGTTTAGTTTTTCCCATCATGTACCTTGAACTCAGAGCTTAGGCGCTGACTTTCATTTTGGGCTCATGGCTAGCACTCTACCACGTGGATCCAACGACCCCTTGCAGTAAAGTGTCAGAGCTTAGGTGTCCTTAGCTGAGGTCTGTCATCCAGCCTACTCAGGAAGCTGAAATCTGATGATCTGGGTTCCAAACTATCCCATGAGGCTATTATGTCCTATTCACCATTTAGAAACTTGAAGTGGAAGCCGGGTACCGGTTACTCACGCCTGTCATCCTAGATACTCAGGAGGCTGAGAGCTGAGGATCACAGTCCAAAGACAGCCTAAGCGGGAAATTCCTTGAGATGGTTATCTCCAATAAACCACCAGAAATCTGAAGGGGCTCTTTAGCACAAGTGGTAGAGCTCTAGATTGAGCTGAAGAGCTCAGAGACAGCACCCAGGCCCAGACTTCAACTCCTCCAACTTATAAGAAAAAAGAAACCTGAAGTGGAGTGCTGGGAATATATCTTAGGGGTAGAGGGCTTGAATCCTCAGTCCCACATCACTAGAAAAAAAAGGTAAAGTGCTCTGTGGCTCAAGTGGTAGAGTGCTGTCCTTGTACAGGAGAAACTCAGGTACAGTGGTCAGGTCCTGAATCCTTCAGGACTGGTGTATGCACACACACACACACACACACACACACACACACACACACACACACAGACCAGCAGTGAAGCTGTGACACCAAATGGGAAAGCACTGAGCTTCTGCTCTGAACTCATGGTCAGCACCTTCGCCCTGTGTTCAACCCCAAAACCTAGCCACCGAGGGGCCAACTATGAGAGGTCACAGGTTTCAAATCCTGATGAGCTTCCACCAGCCCTAGATGACAGGAAGCATTGAGATTTTGCACAAGTGCTTAGATTTAGCAAGCTTCTGGAAACCTAGGGAGGCAAAACTGCCAATAATGAATCATTTCATTAGATTCAGGGCCCTCGTTGTCTGCCAGAAGGACGCTTAAATTAATTGTAGCAGTTTGTCTCAACACTGTAATATAGTGCAACAAAGACAGGATGAGTGCAGGGAACTTGGCCTGCCACAGGAATTGGCACAAATGAAGACTTCCTGTCAAAACAGAACACTGGAGAGGGAGATAGCTTGGGGTAAAAAGAGGCCTTTTTCTCCTGGCCTTTAGATCCCACCCACACTAATCCTCACTAATTGCCCCGGATGAAATGTTTGTTACACAGCTGTACAGGAGTAAGGCTTTTTGTTTGCCTGTTCCAACAATGAAGCAGACTTCCTCCAGTAGCCTGGGGTATGGAAAAACCCTCAGGTTACACTGGGAACAGTGAGGGGAGCTCTGGAACATGCACTGTCTTGAAAGCTGTGCTATGAAATCATGCTTTTCAAAGCAAATTTCTTAGCTGGGTTCCTTTCTTCATAGTGACTCTGGATGTTAACTGATAGAAATACTTGCATATGTACACAGATACGTGGAGTTACTGGCTCTTTTTTTTTTTGCGGCAGTTCCTGAGTCTTGACATTGTCCCTGAGATCCTTTTGCTCAAGGAAGCATTTTATTGTGCCTTAAAACATGATACATCATTAAATGGAGGCATAATTCAATACCTATTAATTATAAGTAATATATTACATATAATTTAGTAATATATTACTAATATATGTAATATGTTACATGCAATATATTACATGTAATATGTAGACATCTCGCATTCTATAAATATTTTTATATATTTAAATATACAATCGAATAAGCCTATAAATCTCTCTCTCTCCCACAGCCCTCTCTCTCTCTCTCTCTCTCTCTCTCTCTAATGTATAACTCCATATTAGCAGCAATTTACACACCTATCTATTTATATATTGGCGACTCCTTGGGCTAGAAGTCAGGTCCTGGGATCTGCCTGGCAGTAAATTTTTTTGAGGCTGCTGTGCTTACTGACCACTTGATGAATTGGGCATTCCTGGCCCTGAGTTCAAATCTCAGCAGTGCCAAAGTCAATAGGTGGAGTAAGAAGCGAATGTTGAACTGTTCTCCTTTCTGTGAAAATCTTGTGTCCTAGGTACAATATGTAATATCTATGCAAATACATACATATATATGATATATATTATAAATGTATATAAATATTATTGCCAGTCCTGTGCCTGGAATTCATGCCTTGGGAAATGTTCCTGAATTTATTTCTTCAAGGCAGGTGAGCTCCTATGTCACCCAGAACACAATAGAGTTACCCAGCCTCTGAGTTCAAATCCCAGGTATGGCAGATAAAATGGCCCAAATTCCAAGTCAAGGTCTTAACATTTGGGGGGGGGCAGGCATGGGTCTTTTTTTTGGGGGTGGGTCCGGTTGTGGGGCCTGAACTCTGGGCCTGGGCGCTGTCCCTCAGCTCTTCAGCTCAAGGCTAGCACTCTACCACTTGAGCCACAGTGCCACTTCGGGCTTTTTTCATTTTGCTTATGTGGTGCTAAGAATCGAACCCAGGGCCTCAGGCATGCAAGGCAAGCTCTCTACCACTGAGCCATCTTCCCAGCCCAGGCATGGGTCTTGAAATTAGGTTGTCCTAACTCTGCCTCAGCCTTGATTACCCTAAGCTGAGGTGCAGCTTTTACACCGACAGATGACCCAGGGATCCTAGGACCTGAGTTAAACCCTCATCACTGGCAAAAAAAAAAACATCAAACCAACAAAAATGGAGGATGAATAAACCAGGAAGTTTTACACAAGAGTATTACCTTTGTTTCCTTTTCACTGTAACCATCCTGGGTGACAGTGACTAGGCTTGAAAATTTTACGTGACCTTGCATAGCCAAAGGCTGGGGGACTGTCGAAGCCTGAGCCCAATCCAGGCACAGAGGCCTTTAGTTCAATCCTGGGACTGCCACCTACACATGGCTGAAGATCCTAGGAAACTCGTTCCTATCTATAGGAACATTAATAGAATGTTGAGATGTACTAATTGAATCACTAATTAGCTAGTCATTCTAGTATAAGAGTGTACACAATAAATATAGATCATTGATTAATTTAATTAATACTTTATTAAGTCTTCTACCATGATTAATTAATGGAGGCATAATTTTATACCAAATAATTGGTAGCAATAGAATATATGTATCTATATAAATATAATATAGACATCACACTTTGTATGGAGTTATACTCTAGAATCTACATAAATGTCTTTGTATACATTTATTGATAGATGCATATACATATGTAAATACACACACACACACTTCAGTCTACACATATATCTGTTTATATATTGGCTACTCCTAGGATGTGAACTTGAGTCCTCAAATTTGCCCGACAACTTCACTTGCATCAGACTGGTGTGGTAACATTGACCCATTCATGAAGTGAGCCTTCTAGGCCCTGAGTTCAAATCACAGAATTGCCAAAAACTTAATCCTGGTGGAAGAAGCCATTTGTCCCACATGTTTTCCTTACCGATGAAAGTCCTGGGCCTCAAGTATGATGTACAATATATATGCAAATCTATGTCCTATGTGATAGGATGTAAAAAATACTATATGTCTAATCATACTCACTAAAATACATAACAAATAATTAAAAACAAAATAAAATGATTAACTACACTAACTGCAATATGCAGTAAACATTTGTTTTTGGGTCTGGTCATGGGGCCTGAACTCTGGGCCTGGGCGCTGTCCCTCAGCTCTTCAACTCAAGGCTAGCACTCTACCACTTGAGCCACAGGGCCACTTCTGGCTTTTTTCTTTTTGCTTATGGGGTGGTGAGGAATCGAACCCAGCGCCTCAGGCATTCAAGGCAAGCGCTCTACTACTGAGCCACCTTCCCAGCCCCTGCAGTGAACAATTGTAAGTAAATATAAGTCATGTATTTAAAATGTATATGGATATTATTTTTTTGTGTGCTAGGGTTGAATTCAGGCCCTGGGAACAGGCCTGACTTTCTTGTCTTCCAACACAGTGAGCTTGCCCTTCCCACATAGTGCTGTAGATTTACCCAGATCCGGAGTTCAAATCCCAAGCCTGCCAGAAAAAATGGCGTGTAGTCCAAGCCAAGGAGCCTCATAAATTTTTAAATATTTGTAGTGTACATATATATGTATGTATGTATGTGTGTATCTATGTATGTATGTATATATGTATTTTTATTTTGCCAAAGGGCTTGAACCCAGGTCGTGGTAACTCTGCCTCAGCTTCGATCACTCTAGCCTGGGGTGCAGCCACTGGATCCACAGCCAAACCTGGGTTCCTAGGCCCCAAAGGCTGACAGGAAAAAAGTAAATAAATCAATACAGAATAAAACCGTTCAACTTGCAGATGGCTGACGATTTTACATTTGCTTTCTTTGCAAGGTGACCATCCTGGATCTGAATGACTCAGCTGAACAATGTTCTTAACGTGGCTTGCTGAAAGCTGGCGGGCTACCAGGGAAGCCATAGGCCAATATGGCAACATAGGCCCTGAGTTCGAAGCCCAGTTCTGACCCCTAACAATGGCAGGATATTCTAAGAGTCTCGTTCATATTCATAGGAATACCAATGGAAGGTTTTGAATGTCAAGGTTGAATTGGTTCTTCCTGAATGATACTACTATAAAATTAGAGTGATTTTAGGAGGCCGATGGATTATAATTAATATTTTTGACACATTAAAAGAATACAATTAATTACATGGACACAATAATTTCAGGACGTGGTTGATTTAATTAATAATTTATTAAGGATGAAAACAATAATATTAATTACATGGAGTCATAATGAATACCCATGAATTGGTAGGAATGTAACATATATAACTGAATAATGTATAAACATCTCTGGCACTATAAGTATCTATATTTATTTTACTACCACCTACATGTCAATTGGTTCTTATTTTGTTAACCCCTGGGGCTCGATCTCAGGTGCTGGGATCTGCTTGTCAGCTCCATATGCCCCAGGCTGACATGCTTACACTCACCCACTTATGAGTTGCACCTTGTAGGCTGTAAGTTCAGATGCCAGCGTTCACAAAAATTGAATCGTGGATTAAGAAGCCCATAGTGACACGTTTTCCTTTTCGGGGAAAGGCCTGGGTGTCAGGTGTGAAGTTTCATACACAGGCAACTCTATGCCCTATGTAATAAATGTAATAAATATTCCATGTGTAATAACAATCAATAAAATAAATGGTAGATAAATGAATAATACAAAAAGTAAAATGAATACACTAAACGCGATATGGAGTCAACATATGGGCCTTGATCTCAGGGCCTGGGAACTGCCTGGCAGATGAATTGGCTAAAGGCTGCTGTGCTGACAGTCACCCATTCATGAATTGAACCTTGTAGGCCCTGAGTTTAGATCCCAGCACTGCCAAAAACGTAATCGTGGAGTGAGAAGCTGAGCATGACACATGTTTTCTTTTTCTTTGAAAGTGCTCAGTGTCAGGTAGGGTGTATAATTTGTATGCAAATCTATATGCTATGTAAGAGGATATCATAAATATAATAAATGTCATAGGTGGAAAAGTTATCACTACAATAAATGATAAACAAATTGAATTAGTAATGAATCATTGTAAGATAAAATTAGATATAATAACTATAGGACTGCATTAAGGTTAATATTTTATTAAGCAGTAACAGAATAAAAATTGCATGAAGACATAATTAAATACATAATAATTGGTAGTAACATATGATGCATACATAATTTAATTATATATAGACATCTGTCTCATTCTATAAAATATGTAATTATATGTACGGATGTATATACATATTTGATAAATAATAACAAGGTATTGAATAATTATTAATTAATGCTTTATTAATGGTTCAATTTGGACACATCATTAAATGGAGACATAATTTAATACCTAGTGATTGGTAGTAATATTATCTATAATTTAATAATATACAGACATCTCTCTTTTTGTGTATATAATATTTATATACAGCAATCTCTATCTATTTATATCTTGTTCACTCCTGGGGCTCAGTGGTTGAGTTCTCGCCTAGTAAGCACGAAGCCCTGGTTTTGATTCCTCAGTGCCACATAAACAGAAAACCTGGAAGTTCTGCTGTCTTCCAATCAATTGAGCGCCAGCCTTGAGCACAAATGCTTAGGGACAGTGTCAAAGCCCTTACTCAAGCCCCAGGACTGCTG
The DNA here is from genome assembly GCF_019054845.1 of Dipodomys spectabilis. Lineage (NCBI taxonomy): Eukaryota > Metazoa > Chordata > Mammalia > Rodentia > Heteromyidae > Dipodomys > Dipodomys spectabilis. Next base: position 767,345 of record NW_024870819.1, on the reverse strand, counting down.
CCAAAAATGTCAGAATGTCCTACCTGCAACTGTAGAAGGACAGGACTTCAAATACCTCATCACAAAGCAAGCTAGGAGTCTGATGCTGACAGCTGCCACCTAACCTGACTTAGCCAGATGTAAACCCCTGCAACCCAGCTGCAAGGAACCAGACGCTGTTTGCTTACCCCTATCATCCTGGCTGCTTGGGGGCTTTAAAATCCAGTCCTAGCAGGAAGTCTGAGAGACACTTTAAAATGTGGCTTGAAGTGGTACAGCTTTAGTCTTGAGCAAATGTTATTAGAACAGTATCCCCATGCTTTGAGTTCAAGCACCCTGGGTAATGCCCCCCCCAAAAAAATCCCATTAAACCATTAGATGTGAACTTGTTTAGTTTGTGAAATATTCCTCAAAGAATGGTGATACTGATGAAAGCACCCTAATCCTAATGACAGCTTATGGAATAGAGCTATGTGCTGAGTCCTTCATAGGGTGCTATCATCTGAGACCTGCAAAGAGTGACATGTGGTGTGTCCTTCATAGGGTGCATTCTTTCACCTGGTACTCAAAGACCTCCACAACTCAGATGATTATGCAGACAAGAATATTGAGGCTCAGATATGTCCCCATGGCAGAGACAAAATTATGTATTACTGAAGACTAGTGAGTTGTCTCCTGTGGACAAGTGTTGTGTTTTGATTTTTATCAGTCATAAACCTTGAACTCGGGGCCTAGGCGCTGACACTTACTTCTTGGGCTCATGGCTAACACTCCACCACGTGGAGCCACTAACCCCCTTGCAGCAGAGTGCCACGGCCTAGCAGTTGATAGCTGAAGTCTGTCACCTTGGCTTATAAGAAGCTTAGATCTCTGGATCTGGGTTCCCATCTATCCCAGACACAAAAGGTCCCATGAGACTATTATCTCCATTTCACCACTAAGACACCTGAAGTGGAAGCTGGGTGCTTGTGACTCATGCCTGTCATCCTAGCTACTCAGGAGGATGAGATCTGAGGATCATGGTTCAAAGCTAACCTGGGCAGGAAAGACCTTGAGACACATAGCTCCAATGAACCACCAGAAAACCTGAAGTAGCTCTGTGGCTCAAGTGGTAGAGCATAAAACTTGAACTGAAGAGCTCAGAGACAGCACCTACAATAAAACAACAACAATAAAAAAACAGAAACAAACAAAGAAACCTGAATTAGTGGGCTGGGAAGGTAGCTTAGAGGTAGAGTACTTTGCATATATGAAACCCTGGGCTTGATTTCTAAGGACCACTTCACTAGAAAAAAACTGAAGTGGCTCTGTGGTTCAAGTGGGAGAGGGCTATCCTTGTATAAGAGAAACTAGGTACAGTGCTCAGGTCCTGAGTTCATGCTCCAGGACTGATATATGCACACATGTGCATGTGCATGCGTGTGCGCGCGCACATACACACACACACACACACACACACATACACAGACCAGAAGTGAATCTGTACGTGCATGTGTGTGTGCTAGAGGAAAACAGAAACATGAAGATGCTTCTAGTGTGTTCTAGATACTTAAGGTTGGAGACACAAAGCACTCATAATTATTAGGTCATTTTATAGACCAAAGGAGCAATGCAGAGAGTATGAGGATCGCTCCAGCTTGCGGTCCTCTCATCCTGACACAGTAAATTCACTACAGCTCAATGCAGTGACAAATCTGGCATGTCCTATGGACATTTGCTCCCAAATCCTGTGGCACTCATTTCTCACTTTTGGCTTCAAACCTGTGACTAGAGGAGAAGATGAGGAGAGAAAATCCTCAGAGAAAGCAGCTGTAAAGAACATTGGGGTAGTTTACTTATAAATTCAAACCACTGGAATGACACTGTTAAGAAGTCATATTGTCCCGATTAAAAAATGAAGAAGAAGAGAAAGGCAGGTGCCAGTGGTTGCTGACTGTAATCCCAGCTCATGAGGAGGCTGAGATGTAGATAATCTTAGTTTGAATCCAGCCAGCATAGGAAAGTCCCTGACATTGTTATTTCTGAGAGATCACAGAAAAACCCAGAATTAAGGCTGGAACTCAAGGTTAATGCAATACCCTTGAGTAAAAGGAGCTCAGGGAGTATGCCTAGGCTCACAGTTCAATCCCAGGACCTGCAGCAATGATGGACCTATTATGCCTCTCCCAGGATTCTAGAAGCTTGGGAAATCCAAGCATATGTCTGGTATCACAATGCTTCCTGTCATATGAGTCTGGTGAAGCTCATCAGGTTTTGAAATGTTTCACTTCTCTTAGTTGGGCCCTGGGTGGCTAGGTTTTGGGGTTGAATGCAGGGCCTAGGTGCTGACCATGAGCTCAGAGCAGAAGCGTGCGTGCACAAACACACACACACACACACACACACATACACACAGATCAGAAATGAAGCTGTGGCACAAAATGGTAAAGCTCTGGGCTTCTGCTCTGAGCTCTTGGTCTCAAGATGTAGACTAAGGATTTGTGTGGAGCACCTCCTTGGCGAATCCTTCAGGAAAGCCACTTGAAGCCTCCTCAGGAGATTGCTGTTCAAAGCCAGCCCAAGCAGGAAAGTCTTTGAGACTCTTATCTCCAAAAACCAACAGAAAACCAGAAGTGGAGCACTGGCCCAGAGGGTTACTCCAGCTTTGAGAGAGAAAGCCCAGCAGGAAAAATAGGCTAGACCAGACAAGAAAGTTTGGAAGGTGCTTATGTCCAATTAATGACCAGATGGCTTGAACTGGAGCTGTGGGGTGGTAGAGCCTCACTCTTGAGCAAAACAGCTGAGGAACGCATCGGGCTTTGAGTTTAAGCACTGAGATGGCCACAAAATAAATTAAAAAAGAGAATACCAAGTTATGTATCAGTGCCCTACCTACTTATGTGTGTATATTACCACCCTGAGTGCAAACAGACCATATTCAATGCTTTTGTGTTATTTACTGATTTATTTTTAGATATACTCGTTGCACATACTGCATCATTCTCTTCATTTCAAGCACATGGCTTTTCTCTTCCAGGGTTCCAGACCTGTGTCTTTATATGATGCACACTTAAGCTCTCAGCAGCCTTTATTTACATTTTATTATGAGGCCAAGACAGGGACAGGCACAAATAATGCAGGGGAAGAAAAGGCTAGGGTTCATAGAAATAACCAATATTCAGAAAATTTAACTTGGGGACATAAAATTGGAGCATACTTATGTAAAAACTACCAGGAAGAAAAAGATGAGGGGGCTAGGAATGTGGATTAGTGAGAGAGTGCTTGCTTAGCATGCAAGAAGCCATTGGTTCGATTCCTCAGTAGCACACAGAAAATAAGCCAGAATTGGTGCTTTGTCTCAAGTAGCAGAGAGCTAGAGACAGTGCCCAGGCCTTGAATTCATCCCAAGAACTAGTAAGAGATCACTAGGTACTTAGGTAGGTAGGAAGGTAGGTAGGTAGGTAGGTGGATAGATAGATCTTGGACGTCAGGAGGAAAGAAGGGAATACTTCCCAGTGTGAGGCCTTCTGCAGGGTGCCAGGCCACCACATTGTCTTCACACAACCACAGAGCAGGAAGACTGTCTCTGTCCCACTTCTCAGGCAGACGAAGTTCCCAGAGCCAAGAGGGAAGAGCCAGGTTCTAACTCAGGTGCTTGGAGACAGAAGAGAAAGGGCCCTGCTTCTCCTTGGACTGGGAATTTGCATTAATGATGTGCAGAATGAAGGAAGGAGAATGGACTGGCAGAGGTAGAAGAACGGTCTTTCAAATCTGACAGATGGAGAGTCAAAACCCCACTCCTTAAGACAGAGAGCAGGGTTTTTCTTCTCTGTTCATCCACTCTCCCCCACTAAACTGGCTCTCTATTGTTAACCTAAAGATAGCCTGAGGCTCCCTTCACTTGAGGGAGAAGGTTAATCAGTCATTGTTTGAAGAGACTGAGAAAAGCCTGACCCTGATGTAACTCTAACAAATGTTTCAAGGATCCCCCCATTGCTAGCTGTGCCTGGAATGCATGCAGTGCTTTTGCAGCTGACTTCCCTGTTGATTATATACATTCTGCCTCCTAATCCTGCAGGCCTAGGTCTCTTCACCTAGCATGTCTTTTGAAACTGTTTACTGTCTTTCAAATACAGTGTTGCACTGGAGTTCTTCCTGCTAACACGGCTAGGGCTTGGATCCTGAAAACTTCATTTGAACCCAGGATGGGTCAAAAATGTTTCTTTTCTGCTTCTATAGCTCAAGAATTCTCAGAACATTTAGAGTGCAAGTAACTTCTCATCACCAAGAGAAACACAGGAAGCTCTTGAACATCTGACATTTCAGAATTGGAAGTCAGAATGTCCTAGACTTTCCTGCTCTGGCTGGCTTCACCCTGTGATGCTCAGATATCAGCCTCCTGAGCTAGGTGACGGGTGTGAGACACTGCTGTTCTGCTGAGTTCAGAAGTGTAATGACATCGACAATACAAGTCAACTGCTCATCACAAAGTGCTTGGGGAGCATATTAAGTCTTTCAACATTGGACCTTTCAGAACCCCGTAGGACACAGGTTATAATGCTAGAGTCTGAGAGGCTGGGCATATGGATCTGCTACACTTGAACCTTGAGCTCTGCCTTGAATTCTGGTCTACATCAGCGTTCTACATCAATGTTCTCCTAATTAGCAAATAGGAAAATTACTTTGATTAACCCTTACTTTTTTCCAGTTGTGTGAATTGAATCATATCTAGACACTTTTCCTGAGCAAGGCAAACACTGCACCACTTGATCCACAGAGCCACGTGGGCTTTTGTTGGTTCATTGGAGATAACAGTCTAACAGGTTTTCCTTGTCTAGGCTGACTTTGAACAGTGGTCTTCAGATCTCAGCCTCCAGAGGAGCTAGGGTTCCAAGTGTGAGCCACTGGCATCTGGTCTATTGTTTTTGACAGTCTTGGGGCTTTTTTTTCTCAAGGCTAGCGCTCTACCACTTGAGCCACTCCACATCTTCTGGCTTTCTGAGTATGTGGCACTGAGGATTCAAACCCTGGCATTCATGCAAGCTGAGTGAGCTCTTTACCACTAAGCCACATTTCTTGCCCCACCATTACAATTTTATCCCTCAACTTGCCTATCCTCAAGAAAATATTTCTGACTATAAATCATCTAAAGAGATCACTATAGTAAGGTGTCCAAAGGTAAAACACAGCTCACACTTGAGTGAGACTCTAAACGTGAAGACTGTGACAAATGTCTGCATTTAATTATGTATCATGTTTCAACACTTAATATAATATTAATGAAAAATGAGTTATAATGTCCTAAATTATTGTGTATAATTTTATAATGTATGTTCAAAATGTAATAAATATTATGTGTATAATAAAACAATAAATTAATGACTCAAATAAAAATAAAATACAAAATCAATAGTAATCATAATATGTAGTAAACATACATATGTAAGTATATATCATATATTACACATGTATAGAAATAGTTTTTCCATTGCAGGGCCTTCATTCGGGCCCTGGGAACTCTAGCCTGAATTTCTTTTCCTCAAGGACAGTGAGATTCGCCTTCACCCATGGTGCAAAAGAGTTACCTGGACAGTGAGATCAAATCCCACCAATGGCAGAAATACTGGCCCCAGTTCCAAGACTGAGACTTAATTTTTTTTAATGGAAGCAGGTATGTTTATTCAGTTTCATACTGAACATTAAACAAAAATACAGTGGAGAATTTTGTACAGCTATTCAGATATCCTTCCTTTACCCCTAAAGTGCTTCTCTGAGAACTACATTGTTTCTTTTTTTGTACATTTTTATTGTAAATATGTTGTACAGAGGGGTAACAGTTACATGAGCAAGGTAATGAGTACATTTCCTATTGAGCACTGTTGCCTCCTCCTCTGTATTCTTCCTACCATACCTTCTCTCCCATCTCCACAACTACTCCCCCTGCCCTGGTCAGTGACTTATTTTTTTTTTTTATTTTTGGCTTGGCACAGGGTTTGAATTTAAGTAGTGACAATGCTGCACCTTCCCACACATTGCTACAGATTTACCAAGACCCTGAGTTCAAATCCCAGGTTAGGAAAGAAAACTGGCAGAAATTACAAAAAAGAGAGCTTTATTTTTTAATTTAATTAATTAATTAATTAATTAATTTTTGTTTTTTTTTTTTGGCCAACCATGGGGCTTGAACTCATGTCGTGGCAACTCTGCCTTATCTTCGATCACCCTAGGCTGGGGTGTAGCATCTGGACACATATTAGATCAGGGGATCCTAGGACCAGAGGGCTTGCAAGAAGAAAAAAAAAGTTGGAAAGCACAAAAAGTGGTGAGCTGCAGAGGGCTGGAGGGTTTTGCGACTTTTTCTTTGCAAGGTGACTATCCTGGGTCTTAATTGCCTGGTTGCAAACTGGAGCTGACCTGCCATTGCTGAAAGCTGGCGGGCTATCAGGGAAACCATAGTCCAACCTGTTAACATAGGTTTCTGGTTCAAACCCGTCCTGACACCTACCAATGGCAGGAGATCGCAAGGGACTTGTTCCTATGCATACGAATAACAATTGAAAGAGTAGTTCATGCAACAGTTGAGTCTAAAATTGGATGCTGCCCACCCATGTATGGAAATATACATCCTTGGTTTAATTATGAATTTATGACTATATTGTCCCCCACCAGGGCTTGATCTCAGGTCCAGGGAATGGCCTAGCTCTTAGTGGCTATAGGCTGGTGTGCTCACCATGACCCTTTCACCAATTGGGTCTGCTAGGCCTTGAGTTCAAATATTTGCACAGCCAAAAGTTCATTCTGATGTGAGAATCCAATCGATCTACCTGTTTTCATCTCCTGTGAAAGTCCTGGGTCTCAGAGAGGATGGAGAATGCTATATAGGCAACTCTACAGCCATAAGAACAGGTTGTTATCCATGTCATCACAGTTATACCTATCACCATACTCAGTAAAATACACAATACGAAGTACACCGAATGCAAGATGCTGTCCAAACATATATGTTAATATAGATCCTATGTTTAAATAATTAATTTATGGCTGTCGTGGGGCACCCGGAGGATCAATGTCAGATCCTGGGAATGGCCTAGCCCCTTAGTTGCTCACAGGCTGGTTTGTTCACCTTGACCTATTCACCAGTTGGTCCTGCTAGGCCCTGAGACAGATCCCAGCACTACCAATAAGTGGATCATGAAGTAAGAAACTGAGTGTGAAAATTATTTTCCTTTTCTCTCAGAGTCCTGGGTGTTAGGCATGATGGAGAACATGTCTACAAATCAAGATGCTATGTGATAATATATCATCAATGTAATAAATGGAGTGGGTGTCATCGTAGTAAATAAAATCAATGGTAAATAAATGAATAAAAAAATACAAGGAACAACCACACCAAACATGTATGGACTGAACATCTATAGGTAAGTATACATCCTATCATTACAATGTATATAGATAGTATGCTTTCCAGAGCTGGGGCTTGAATTCGGGCCTAATGAACAGACCTGACTTTCTTATCTTCAAGTATGGTAAGATTCCCCTTCATTCACAGTGCTGCAGATGTACCCAGACTCTGAGTTCAAACCCAAAACCGGGCAGAATAAACAGCGCGAATTGCAAGCCAGGGAGCTCATTTATTTTTTATTTTATTTCATTTTATGCTCAGCACGGCACTTGAACTCATGTCGTGGCAACTCTTCCTCAGCTTTGATCACTCAAGGCTGGGATGGAGCCACTGGACCCACAGCTGCTCCTGGGATCCTAAACCCCCAGGCCTTGCAGGGAAAAAATGCACAGAAAAATGTTGTGAGATAGCTTTTTATGTTTTCTTCCTTTGCACGGTGACCCTCCTGGGTCTGAATGACACTGTTGCAAAGGGTACTTCACCTTGCATTGCTGAAGGCTGGCAGAATACCGGGGAAGCCATAAGCCCACGTGGCAAGGTAGGCCCTGATTTCGAATCCCTGTCCTGACACAACCAATGCCAGGAGATACTAAGAGACTTGTTCCCATCCATAGAAATAACAATGGAATGTTATCAATGTCACAGTTGAATAAGTTGATTGTAAATGATGCTTCTATAAAATTAGCATAATTTTAGGAGGCTGATTGATTTTATTTAATATTATGAAGCATCAGAAGAATACTATCACTTACAGGAACACAATAATTTCAAGACACTGATTGATTTCATTAATAGTTTAAGGATGAAAACAATAACAATAATTACATGGAGGCATAATGAATACCCAAGAATTGGTACAAATGTAGTCTATATAAGTGAATAATGGACAGACATCTCTGGCATGCTATAAAGATATATATTTATTAGTATACTTCCATCTGTGTGACAATCTGTTCTTATTTTGTCAACCCCTGGGGCTTGATCTCAGGTCCTAGGAACTGCCTGTCAGCTCAATTTGCCCCAGGATGGCGTGTTGACACTCACCCATTCATGAATTTGGCCTTGTAGGCCATGAGTTCAGATGCCAGCACTCCCAAACAATGAATCGTGGAGTAAGAAACTGATGTTGACACATGTTTTCCTTTACTGTGAATCTTCTGGGTGTCAGGTATGAAGTGGAATACATATGCAGACCTATATACTATATATTCAATGTAATCAATGTTCTATGTGTCATAATAGTCAATAAAATAAACGGTCAATACATGATTAAAACAAAAAATAAAATGAAAAACTCCACTGAATGCAATATGGAGTCAACATATGTATATAAATATAAATCATATATGTAAATTGTAGGATGTTTTCTAGTGGTGGGGATCAATTTCAGGCCTAAGGAACAGACTTGAATTTCTTGTCTTCAAGGAGGAAATCTTCCCCTTCCCACACAGTGCAACAGAGCTACCCAGACCATGAGTTCCAATCCCAGTCTTGGCAGAAAAAATGGCACCTTTATAGTATATGAGGTCCAATTCTTCGGTATTTCATTATGCCTCCATTTTATGAATTTGATTGTTTAAATGCTTAATAAAGTATTAATTAAAATCGGTCAGTGTCCTATAATATAATTGTGCATAGAATAACTCATCAACTGCTCATTAATTCATGACATTAATCACATTCCATTGGTAATCATATGGATAGGAATGGATTTCTTAGGATCTCCTGCCATTTGGAGGTGGCAGGACCAGGATTCGAACTGTGGGCTCCAGCTCCCACCACTTAAACCCGAGGATAGGGAAATCATAAGGCTGTCCAAGAACATCAGCAAGACCAATGATGAAGCAGGCAGCAGTGTCTCTCAGCAATCCTCCTTGTTACTTACAAGGCTGTGATGGGAGGATCAAATTCATCCTAAGTAGGAAAGTCCTTGAGACCCCTGTCCAACTTCAGTGCCAACAAAACCAGAAGTAGAGCCGTGTAGCTCTTGTGGTAGAGGTCTAGCCTTGAGCAAAAGCAGCTCATGGGCTGTGCCCAGATCCTGAGTTCAAGGTTTGGGACTGACAACAAACAGACATACACAAGAATCTGTGCAGCTATCTGACTAAAGCAGGTCACGCTCTTGTGCCCAACTGAATTGGACATAGTTCCCAGAAAATGTGGCTGGGGGAGTTGCTGTCATCTTGACTCTGCACATGCTGCCTGCATCACAGGATTCTGGCCACAACCCCATTCTTTCATGTTTCTTTCTGACCAATGGAATACAAGAATTGTGGCCATGCCCACATTCCATGCTGCCCTGTATCATCGGGATTCCCTCAGTTGGTTGTCACCACTACCAGCAGTTGAAGAAGTTAGAGGTGGCTGAGTAGTGAGCAAGAGACTTGAAGCTACTTTGGAGTAGGAAATTGGTGTGCCCTCCTGCTTCCCAGCCCCCTCCTCTGCTTCCTCCAAGGCACCACATTTCAAACCTCAGGTGTTGGCAAGCTTCTGGTAAGCTTGCAACCCTGACCTGGTCCCGGCCCCTGGTCCTCTGCTCTGGACCTGAGTGTCTGCAATGCCCCCTCCATTGCTGCTCACTCCATCATGAGCATCAGCCAACAACTTTTCCCAGCAGCACAGGTGAGTGGCCACCCAGTGGGCCTGCACCGTGCGACACTCGTATCTGGAGACCCCCCCGCAGGTCCCAGACTTGCACCTCCCTCATACCCAACAGTCCAGCCAGGGCTCTGCCACTAATGCGCCAAAAGGGTAGGGGGTGGGTGTCAACCCGGGGATCCCACCCCCATCCCTAGCGGCCAATGTCCCAGGAAAAGGGCAGATGCAATGATGGGTGAAGAGGGGGCGTCACATCGTGTGCAGAGGGGGCGCCACATCGTCCCTGGCCTGGAGCAGTGGGAGACACAGAGCCATGCATCTGCACCCTTTTTCTCCCTAGTGGGAACTTGGTGGCTTTAGTCAAAGGTGGGGAGCAGCACCTCCACACCTGCCTTCTCTGGTCTTTTCTTTTTTTCTTTGCATGAGGGTTGTTGGATGCATAAGATAGACACCCCCCTTGTTGTTTGAGCCCTTGCCTTCTGTGCTTGGTCATCCTTTCACCTGAAGAGGGTCCCAGAAAAGCCCAGGAAGGAGGTGAAGGGCGCTGGGGGTCAAAGCAGAAGGTGAATATCTGGGAGGAATACCCCAACCCCCCTCACACATACACCTGGCCTGTTCCCTTACCCCTCAGCTGTAAACAGTTCTCACAGGATCATCACCAGCTCTGCCAGCATGTGCTGGTGCTCTTGTTCCATTTGATCTCCTCGTCCTCCCCAAGAATCCACCAATTAGACCAGGAGCGTGTAGGTTAGAAGTAAGGAGTATGTCGATGTATGTATCCTTAGGACTCCATCCATTTCTCCCCCCCCCCCCCCCGGTCAGACACCCCTCTGAGGTCACCATGACCCTCTGCTAGTTTCCTTTTCCAGGCTCTGAGGAGACACATGTCTCAGGACTCCTTCACCCAGCATCCTGGCCTAGGGTTTTGGTGAATGTGGAGTCAAGGCTGGTTGTTCCCAAGGGGGAGGATCTGGCCCTGGAGAAAGGGAGAGGCGGGGTGGTGCTGTTTCATTTGAGTGGTGCTCCCCTTGGGTGCGAGCCCCTGGTTCTCTCAAGGGAACCTCCATGCTCCAGCTTGTACATTGTGCCAGATGAGGAACGAACAGAGGCACTTCTGAGTTGTGTGTGTGTGTGTGTGTGTGTGTGTGTGTGTGTGTGTGTGTGTGTGCATTAGAGAGAGAGAGAGGGAAAGAAAGAGAGATCATCTTTCTACTTGTACATCCTGACAGTGCTCAGGTGAGTGATCGATTGGCAAATTTCAGGTTCTGCATGGATGAGTCTTCTGTCACCACTCTGGATTTGTGTGTGTGTAGAAGTGGGTTGCAACAAAGATAGTCGGACCCTTTGGTAACTTTTCCTGCTATCTTTGAGGGCTTCACAGCTGAGGTCTAGGGGCCTGGAAGGGTAAGGTGCTTGAAGGGGACCCATCATCATTAAATTACAAGACCAAGGGATTTGTATGCCCTGGAGCTGTCTACTCCCTTGGGTCTGGTTGGTGGCAGTGGGAGCTTGAGAGGACCTGGGAGTGTGTCCCACAGGGGGTGGTTTCCCAGTGGGAGAGATTGTGTGGCCAGAACTTAGTAAGGATCTGCACCCTGCGAGTATGGAGTGCACCAGCATAGGTCAGAATCCGGGTCTTCTCACCATGATGTCTGATGGGTGACGCCAACCCTATTTTAAATCTTGACCTGTGATATTCAGATCTCAGACTTCTGAGTAGCTAGGATTATAGGCATGAGCATCTGGCACCGGGCCTCGGATTCTTTTTGGTATATTAGGGTTTGAACCCAAGGCCTTATGCTTGCCAGTCAGGTCTTCCACCATGTGAGTCAAGCCTTTCTGTCTTGGGCATTTCCAAGATAGAGAGTAATATATGGTCAGGCTGGGCTGGATCATGGTCCTCCTATCTGTGACAGGCATGCTCCACCAGGCCTGGTCCTCTGTAGTTGGGATAGTAGACATGTAGCACCATGTTCAGGCATCGCTTTAGATGGATTATCTCAAACTCTTAGTGCACGGCAGCCAATTCTTGACCACAGGCCAAGCCTGGGTTAGACCTCAACCATTGGACCTCAGTCTCCTCTTGGGACAATTGTGAGGAAAAAAGGGATTTATACAGAGAGATCTCTGGCATAGGGCACAGAGGGAGCGGCCATCAGATACCATTCTTGGCAATTCTGTGAGCAAATGAAAGGAAGATACCTGGAAAAGGCTCAGGTGGAGCCTGTTATTAATCATGGAACAGTTGAGGGATTGTGAAACAAAACATAGCTCTCTTTCATCCTTACCTTATCCCCATAAGGAAGGGGATCCTTCACTGTGTTCAGTTTTGCAGCTGGGGATACAGAGGCAAGGAGAAGCCAGGTGACATACTCATGACCTCCAGTTCACAGGAATCCTGGCCTGACTTCTCTGCCATGCTCCCAGGGACAATGAGTGCTATTATTGTCAAGAAGTCCAATTCTTGTCAGTCTGGGTCTTGAACTCTGGTCCTGGGCGCTGTCCCCAAGCTCCTCAGATCAAGGCTCGCACACTACTACTTAAGCCACGGTGCCGCTTCCAGTTTTTTGGTGATTCTTTGGAGATAAGAGTCTCACAGACGTTCCTGCCTGGGCTGGCTGTGAACCATGATCCTCATATCTCAGCCTCCTATGTAGTTAGGATTAGAGGTCTGAGCCATGGGCACCCGGCTTAAGTGTAATTCTGACTTTCTCTCTCTCTCTCTCTCTCTCTCTCACAGGAAATGGTTTAATGCGTGCTGGAGGAAGTGGCCCAGCGTCCCCATGTGGCTAGAACCCAAGGTGGCCCTCTCATTCTGGAGGTAGGCTGTGGGTTAGGAGCTGTCTTGCTCAGCCTGTTTAACCAGGTCCGTGAGGTAAGCCCCTCTGTGCCCTGGCTAGACCATGACGGTTATTCACTGTCCATCCAGCCTTACTGGACTTAGTATTGTTTTGTGTGTCATTTTCTACCACCTGGCCAAAATTATGATACATAGTTATGGAATGAAAATGTAATGCCATCTTAAGAAAGTCATTTAGGGCTCTGGGAATGTGACTTCATGGTGTGGTGATTGCCTAGCATGCATGAACCCCTGGGTTCAATTCATCACAGAAAAACACTGAAAGTGGTGCTGTGCCCCAAGTGGTAGAGTGGTGGCTTTGAGCAAAAAAAAAAAAAAAAAAAAAAAAAAAAAAAGCTCAGGAATAATTCCCTAGCCCTGAATTTAAGCTCCCTGGACTGTCAGAAACAAAACAAAACAAAACAGTTAGTAAATGCAAAATAAAGAACACATACTTGGAATATATAATTGCTCCTTCCATATTGATACCTGACAACAGTCCCTAATTCATGCATTTTGCCTATATTAGGATACTGTGTTGAAAAAAAAATGTTTTGTTCATTAGATCACTGCAGTTAATGCCAGGAATGTACTTAGATGTCAAGGGAAGGTGAATTCTGGAAATTCAAAGATTCCAGGCTTTTGAGAGGTCACTGCTAATCACAGAGAAGGCTAGTCTAAGTGAGATTTGGAAATCTTTTTGGTCAGTCATGGCACCAAAAAGGCAGAGGCTAATTAACAGTTGTGATAGAAGAGAAGGAATAACTCCAGATGGAAGGAATAAATGATAGTAACTAACGTATACCAGAAACTGTCCTAGGGAAATATTTTTGGTTATTGAAGAACTAGTTATCAACTAGGCTTATACCTCATTGCCTTTAACATTCTAAATCTCTTAGGCTAGTTCTTAATATCTGTGTGATAAATGTATCTCCTTCTATGCTGTTCTTTCATTCCTGATCTCCTTTGCTTTCTAAAAATCTCAGTCTTTCTATATTACTCTATGAATATTGTCTAATACTAAATAACACCTACACAGATGGCATAGGATGCTAATGTAAGAGTCTCATAGCTCATGAGTCATTAATATAACAACATGGAAAAATGAGGACATATTTATTCCTACCTCAATTTTTCTGAAAAGCTGCAATGTCATCATTTGATTCAAATTTCCATTCTTTGTCTACATAGTGTCATTAAGTACACATAAATGAAAATATGAGCCAGGTGCTGGTAGCTTAAGCCTGTAATCCTAGTTACTCAGAAGGATGAGTCCAGAGGATTGTGGTTCAAAGCAAGCTTTGTCAGGAAAGTCCATGAGACCCTTATCTTCAATTAATCACAGGAAACCCAGAAGTGGTGCTGTAGCTAAAGTGATAGGGTGCTCAAATTGGGATGAAGAGGTGAGGGACAGCGCCGAGGATCAGAGTGAAAGCACCATGACCAACAAAAAAAGTGCAAATATGACTTTCAGTTTCCCCAAAAGGAATGAAAAGGTCAATAGTAATCTTTCCAAGCATAAAAAATAATTCCAAAATGATTCAGTACACCTACTTTAGCTGAGTTATTTAAGTTATGGCTTCTTTGCTGGGAATATTCTTTTCTTTTAAAAATTGTCATATATTAGCTTTATAATAAACTTCATCGAATATTTCTTTTTTCAAAAGAGAAGTCCATACTGTTGATCTCACTTTTCTTTCTTACTGTCTTAGTTCAAAGCCAACCCAGACAGAAAAGTCTGTGAAACTCTTATCTGTAAATAAACACTAAAAAAGCCTAAAGTGGAGTTTTGGCTCAAGCAGTAGAGTACTATTTTTGAGGATAGGTGGGCAAGAAAGACAACTGTTCAGGGACAGAGTCCAGCCTCTGGGTTCAAGCCCCAGAACCAGGGCAAACTAAACAAACAAGCAAACACAAACAACCCCCGATATTTCTTTGGGATTCTCCTTAAAGGGATACTGGTCTGAGAAGAGGCTGCTTGTGCCGATTATACTCACATGATCCTGCTTTTTTGGAATTCTTATTGCTATGGAGAACTCAGGACCAGACTAAAGGAAAGTGATAACTGACTCCTGCAAAAAGAGAATCATCTCAGGGGTGAAATATCCATCCATAAGACACTTTTAAACCTCCATGTCTTTGTTTCTTTGCAGTAGAACAATTTTAAAACAATGTTATTAGGGGATGGGAATGTGGTTCAGTGGTAGAGTACTTGCCTTGCATGCATGAGGCCCTGATTTTTCAGTACCACATAAACAGAAAAAGTCAGAAATGGCGCTGTGGTTCAAGTGGTAGAGCACTATCCTTGAGCTGAAGAGCTGAGGGAGAGCGCCCAGGTCCAGAGTTAAAGCCACACAATTGGCAAAAACAAATACAAACTAACTAAAAAAACAACAATGTAATTTCTTTTATTCTATGCTGGCCTTCACATGGCATATTATTATCTTTTGTAATACACTCAACTAGAAGTTTACAGACAAGTTTATATGAATAAAAAACACACTGGAAAAAGCAAGGGACAGAGTTTCCTTAAAGCCTTGGGATTCTTTTCTTGTAAAGTAAAAAGGAAAGCAGAAGTTAATTTGAACTCTATCATTCCTCTATGTTCAATTCCTCTCCTGGGATCAGTTTCCACAAAGTCCAGTAACAATCATTGGTGCTTCTTGAGGTCTAAGGAATGTTTTCGGGCTTCATTGAACTAACACAAGGACACTTTTGGACATGAGATAACAGGTGTTTCAGAGAAAACTTAGTAAAGAGAAAATATATTTATATTGCTTATAAATACATTATCCATGAGTACATTTATTTCAAACTTCATAATTACTCTGCAAATTAAGCCAAATTTTAAATGGGAAGAAGGTCCTCGGATCATTCTTTTTGCGAGTGTATATGCTGTGCATTATTTCCCTAGTGCACATGAGTTAACAGTAAGCGAAACATTTGCAATAATAGGAGAAAGAGAAGTTCTGTGTTTAAGTATAAGGGTTCAATACACTATAGAAGACTACAAATAAGACAACATCAAAACAATAAAGCCAAGTCCAGTATGTAGATTTATGGGAGTGTTCCTAAGTGGAATATGAAGTATGAGGCTTTTCCCTTTCTAAATCACGCTTGCTATTCGCACGAATTTTTAAAAGTAGAATGGAAGAATAATTCTGGTTCCAAAGCAAGTCAGCTATAAGGGCATGGATTTAACTGGAAAAAAGTCCATCTTGAGAGAGCAGGGATTATAATAGCAATGAACTAGTGGCTAAGATCACATTTCTTTTTCTTTCCTTTACTTGCATTTTGTTGTTGTTGTTGGTCTTGGCACTTGAACTCTGAGCCTGGGTGCTGTCCCTCTGCTATTCAGCTCAAGGCTACTGCTCTACCACTTGAGCCACAGTGCCACTTCCAGTTTTCTTGTAGCTAAATGGAGAAAATAGTCTCTTGGACTTTCCTACCTGGGCTGGCTTTGAACCCCAATCCTCAGATCTCTCCACCACCTGGTGTAAGATCACATTTCTAACAGTGTACACTCAGCATATGCAATGTATATGTTCATCTATCTTTCTATGAATTTTTGAGTTAAAAATCTGGACTACAGCTTAGACTTTTCACTCACAAAAATGTTTGTAGTTTAAAAGTCGATACTTCTGGAGAAATAAAACCTATGAATGTAAAGGAGTCTGGCAAGTTCAGTTTGCATGCAGCCTGGGCAGAACAGTCTTTGCTACACTACCAGCCAAAACCTGGATTGGAAGAATGTCTCAGGTGATGGAATACCAGTCATGAGCAAGATTGATGAATAAGAGCTTGAGGCTTTTGCATACATACATACAAACACACACATACACACAGAGGCACTTATATGTGCACACACAAATACAGAAATGAAACAACTCTGAGAATATTCAGAAAAGTTTTAAAAAAGCAATAGAAAATATGTCCTGAGTAAGAATTAAGAGATAAATTTTAATATTAGAAAGTCCTCAAGTGAACTTTCTTCAAAAAAGTTTGAGACTATTACATAGGTAGGGACGAGGAATAGTAAGAGAGTTAAGTAATTATTATTAAAAGGATCGAATGAATCAGAGATACCAGCAGGTGCATCTGAAAATGATCATATCCTGTGTCAAATTTAGAAGATCTTTGAAAATAGTACATAAACACTCTGAGCAGTCATTCTAGTGGATAATATCATTGGAGAAGTTCAGATTTGCTAGTCTATGTCTAGATTAAATAAACCAACAATCCATGGCAGGGCAATGTGATACAAGCTTGGAATTCTAGTACTCAGACTAAGGCAGGAGATTAGAGAGTAGAATTAAATAGTGATACTTTCCCTGGACCAGGTAGTATAATTTTGTCTAATAAAACCAACCAAACAACAAGAAAGGAATACACAGTTGGAAGTTTGGGCTAATTTTGTCATTATGTTTTGAAAAGTCAACATTCCTATTGAAATGTAACTCGTATATAATCTTCAGTTGTGTTTTAAAAGCTCTCTTCATTACAGAACATTCCCAGATTCCAAATGGCTCATGATTCCCACCCAAAATTTGAAAAAGTAAGTAAGCATCATTCTGTTGGATTCCAAAGAAATGACGAAGGATTACAAAATCTTAAGCCTAGAGAAATAGCAAAGTTCATCAAATGCAGGACTTTGTAGATCTTGCTAAATTAGAATTTAGAGTTAAAATAAATATTTTAGTTTTGTTTGTAATTTAATATTTTATAGGATGCTACAAAATTCTTTTTAAGTAGAGGGTTTAATTGACAAATTCACACATGTTTCTGGCATTCTATTTGCCTAGAATATGCTTTCAAGAGAGTTATAATTAGATCTTAGTTAATAGATAATTCCAACAGTTCATGTATAAGATGATAATGTAAATAATCTAGACAGAGTTGCCAACAAATCAATATTAATTTATAAATATAGAAAAAAATTGCAATTTTTGAGGGTTTTGTATGACATTGTATGAAGAGAATAATTGTGTGACATCTTCTTTCTTCTACCTATAGGTAACACAGGAAGCAAGATCCTTAATTACCTGCTTCTGTATACAATGAGAAAAATGCTACATTTGGGATTTGTTTTTGTTTTATTGGTTTGTCCTAGGGCTTGATATCTGGGCCTGTAAACTGTCTCTGAGCCTGTTTATAATCAAGGATCGTGCGCTACCACTTCAATCTCAGTGCCACTTGTGTCTGACTTTTTCTGAGTTTATTGGAGATTTCAACCATAATCTTCTGACCTTAGCATTCTGAATATCTGTGATAGTTTAAAAAGTATAAAAATGAATAACATTTGCAAGTGTTCTGATCTCAAGAATCTCACTAGGGGAAAAATGATGCAACTCAGTTTATTGTAGTATTCTTTCCAGAACAAGGAGTGCATCACATTATCAGAGGTGTAGTATTTTTCACAATAGAGATAAGCTATTCATGATGTGAATTAAGGGAATTTTAAGGTGCACTTTACAAGTTGGAAACTATTGGACTAGGATGACTTTATAGCATAAATCTTGGGATTGATGGTCATAGAAATAATAGCTTACTCTGATAAAATTTGCTTACTCTTGAAGAATTAATTACAGATGCTTCATAATTTTTTCCTCTACGAGAATGTGGCTGTTTTTCTGTTGACTTCTCAATTTGTAACACTCCATTGGAAACTGCATCTATTGCAAAATTACATAACATGCAAACAGGTACTGTTTTGAATATCTCAGTTATGGAATGTTCAGAATTTGAAAATGAGTATTTATTAGTCATAGGAATTTTGAGGAACATATATATTCTGTCCTCTTAACAACTTATTTACTTTTAAAAGTTATGGGTTTCCATAGAATTAAACTGTTTTCGGTTTTATTATGAGAAACTACTATATTTATTCTTTTTTCAAAATATTGGCAAGTTTATTGTGAAAATATTGTCTAGTTGGATAACATTCAAGTTGATGACTCTCTGATAAAAAGGAGTAATCCATTCAAATTAGATGCCAAATAGTATTGATTTTTAGAAAGTTGCTACATAAAATAAAGAATAATATTTACATTAACAATACAGTGAAATTATATTTTATGCAGCTTATTTTTTAATTTAGTTTTATTGTCAAATTGATGTACAATGGGGTTCCAGTAATTGTACGGTAGTGAATACATAACTTTTCAAACTTGTTACCCCCTCTTTCATTTTTCTCACAGTTTTCTTTCACCTCAATACTCCTCACAAGTTGTAATGTACATTTCCAACATATTGTCTTGTGAGTAATGCTATTGCATTGTCTTCCCCTTTGTCCTTTGTCTCGCCATTTTGTTGTTCCTCTTCCCTTCCCTAATTAAGGTAAATGTATACACAGGCTACCAAAATCAAATAGAGCCAAGGACAAACCATAGGGGTAAAAACCCAAAGAAAATAGAAATCACATAGTACATTAAAAACAACTGCAAAAAAATCTCTGTTTCCATATCTTGGAGTTCATTTTGCTCAGCATCAGCTTATATCTTCATATAGACACATAAAGCCACTGGAAAATAATAGGTGCCTGGACACTATATCATGTGAACAACATGTTAGAGTTTTTTATGGTAAAGGTTGAATTAGGATTGGGGAAAACGTGATTTTGATAAAGGGATTTCAAAAGAGTTAAAAAATTATGACAGGCATATTTTAATTGTTCAAACTTTTTAACAACTTAGCCTATTAAGAAAATTGCCTGGGAAAATAGGCTTTCATGCAAATAAAGCTATGGAGACTTAGTTGAGAGGGAGAAATGTGGGTAAAGATAGCTCATTTTCACAATAAACAAACAAACTTCAGAAACCTTACTGTAAATCCTGTAGGTTCCCTTGAGAATTGTCCTTACCCAGGAAATATACTCTCACTGTGTGAAATTCAAAGTTCTTAAAAAAACCTAAGACATCAAAATTTGTGAATTGAACTTTAATTACCAAAATTATTCTTTGAAAAAGATAATTTGGATCAAAATATTTAGGCAGAAAGTGCCCTCCAAAATGAAAGAAGGTATTGGGTTCACGCTTTTCTGTTTGTAACACTTTCCCCAATGTCTTTGCACGTGAAGCACTGAAACACAGAAAAAAAATCTGATTGGATACTCCAATGATTACACATTTCTAAGCAGCTCACAAAAAATAATATCCTTATCAACATGAGGTAGTGAAGACTTCTCATTACATAAGCCAAAAAGTTTGGGATCAGAAAAGAATTGAGAAAATTGAAAGGGTAAGCAAACAATGTTCTTACAAGCCCTATCTAAGCATATTGACTTCAGCAGAGGAGGGGGGCCAGAAATTTTGATATAGATTTTCTTAGTATTTTTGCTACCTAAAGTGATTTTACAGAGCCTATATGGCTCACTACAATGCAGAATAGATTGAATGAAGACAGGAAAATAAATTCTATGTTCAAATGAGGCAACTTCAAAGAGTTTTAAAAGAGAAACCATGAAGATATAGAGGGGCGGGGTGAGGAGGATATCTTATAGACTTTCAGCTTCACTGGACTTGAGGCCAAGAAGCTGTGCTTAATTGGAAATCAGGCAAGAGCTAAGAGGAGGACATAGATTTAGGACTTACAAGCATTGTCTTTTGTAACAGACACTGTCACCCAAGGTATGGATGATTTAACTCTATTCTTTTCCATACATCTTGCTGAGCAAATGCAAGACCAAGAGAAAAATAATCTATTGAAATATTTTTGCAAAGTATAACTTCACTGATCCTGATATGGTATCTAAGGAGAGTCCTAAGAGAGAACATAAAAGTGGAATATACTTTGGTTTCCTCTAAGCATCTTGTTAGCAAAATATATCTTTGAGGTTAGAAGTGATTGAACCAAAAATTAGTGGAGTACTTATTTTTGTGACACTTTAGACACAAGAAGACTTTCAAGGTAAAGAAAAAAAGTATAGCTAAATATTTGTGATCACAACTTCTTGGACTGGTTTTGTGAAGACAAAGTTTTACATTAGAGTTTGTCCTCATTAACATAGATGTTGGTTTTTTGTGGCAACCAAATGCAACGGTGAAGTTTAATGGACTCTCTTAGACAAGTAAACAGCATGGTAGAAAAAATGGCAAATAATATTTAGTAAATTAGTTTGGTTAATTACTTTGCCAGAACAAAGAATGAAAGATATAATTCAAAATCACTTGACTTAAAAGTTTGACGAAAGAGTAGTGAAGAGAGATGAAAGAAAACATAGAGGACTTTTCTGTCTCCAGTGGAGTAATGGGTTCTTCATCTTGTTTCTTCCATTCTATCTTCACAAGCTAACAAGGGTGGCTGAGGACTGGATTATCCATTGCAGACAAAGAGAACTCACAGAAAAAAATATTTGCAGCAGATGTAGGTGATTCTTAACCTTAGACAATCTATTTAAATCTGTTCAAAATTCTCTGCTACCCAAAACTGCCCTCTTTGAACAGCTTTGTTTGCTTTTCCCAACACTACCCTTCATTGACTATTTAAAATTTTGAGAGGTCACATTCATCCTCTCTAGAGATTGCTGTTTGGTTGTGATTTTTGTGTGTTTTTGTATTTTGTTGTGTTTTCTAACTAAATTACAAAAGGTTTTGCAAGTGTATTACAAAAAATATGTCCATCTAATTGTCCAATGCTCCTTGATCAGAGTGACTCCTTCTATTATTCTCAACCAACCCCTTCTCCAAGATTTATTTCAGATTTACCACTTCCCTTATCACATGTGTACATTGAGTATTCTAGCTGTGCATGCCCCTTGTTCCATTTTTCATTCATTCTATGCCTTTACTATTATTCCTCTCTGGTTTCAACTTCCTGATAGTCATTCTGTTAAACTGTCTGTTAATATTTTGAAAGGTTTATATACATTCCACGGAGTTTCAATCCTGCATATACTTGAACTGATGTCATCTTATATTTCCATAATTCATTCATCTGCAATAACAATTTGCAAGACTGGAGATGTGAAGCACCTAGACATGATTTTATTCTCATCCATTTGGAAGATTAATCTTTAGTCAACAAGAAAGTTTAAATATGGCTTAGAATATATTCCTAACTACAAAATTTTATAAATGGCTTTGTAAAGAGGTTTGTGATTATTTTATTTTACATGGGATAATATTTTCTACTACCTATAAGTTTTGGAAAAAGAAGAAAACCACGATTTACTATAGAGGAATATGGTAGAAACAGAAGACAGATTTTATGTTTGTCACATCTCTGATGAGTACCCATATTCATGACTTTAAGTCATATTTCTTACTATGTTAGATAGATGGGGAAAACATAAAACAACATATGATAAGGCATCTATTTGTGACTTTTCAAAATGTACCTTATTAAGTGATGAAACGTACTTTATTAGCTAGTTTTTGGGTTTGTATTATGGGAGGTTGTTCTATTTGACACATTTCTGGAAGGCACCTACTGAACAACACAAATGGTGGGTGGTACTATTTCTACACTTTAATGAATGGTTGAACCTGCTTGGCATTAGTGCTGGATAAATAAATCAACTCTATTGTAATTTGGACCCTAAACTTGAAAAATTTGTAATGTCACTATCGTCTACTTGTCAAATGTTATTTTGGTGAATGTGATTTTTAAAAGATTATTTCAAAAGGAATCTGTTTTCAGGAGATTAAATGTAGGTTGTCATTTGTTTGTGAATGATAACATTTTTATACAACAGAACCAAGTTTTACTGAAGTACTAGTATTTTGAAGCATTAACGATATTCTCAATTAATGTTTTTGTGAATTATATTTGACCTGAAGTCAAGTTTTCCTAGCCTTGGTAGACTAATTATGGATCTATCGTTCTAGGAACTAATTTTTTGGCCTACTTATGCTGGACAGAAATCTTTCAGTAATCATCAGAAGAGGGGTATTAAAAATAATTTTGTGACATTTGTGATCTTGGTCACACATATGGGCTGGTCATTTGTTTGAAAGTTTGAATTACTGTACTTTCAGATTTTGTGATCTCATCTTTCATTTTAAGTTGCACTGCATTTCACAATTGCAAACTGCTAATTCCGGTGTCATAAGGAATTGAGATGGATTTTCAATTACTTTCTGTTGACATGTTTCATGAGTCTAGGTGAGAAATCTTGCCCTTGTTATCTGATGAAGCAGATAACTGGGACCTGGGATCCTAGGACCCATGGGTCCTGCAGAAGAGTAATACATTTTAGATATCATATCATAAAATTTGGGTATAATCAGTAGGAAGGCTTCCGAAATTGGAGAAAAATATTTTGGAATCAGTGAGTTAAAACAATAAACAGAGCAGCAGAGTAAAGTTCCTTATAGATTAGAGGAAAACAACAATTTTTTTTTACAATGTGAATTCAGAAGACCAAGAACACTTAGAAGGTATCAAAAGTTTATACCAAAGACATTGCATTGATACTTTTTATATTCAAATGTACATTCTAAACCTTATTATTTATATTCCAATCTATTTATTGTAATTAATATCTATTTATTTGTCAAATTATCAATTAATTCTAGTAAGTTTCACTGTGTGAAATAAAATATTAGCACGTATAAAGATAAAATATGTAACTATATATAATATAAGAAAAAGGCACATGTTTTTCAATGTATTGTTGTGGTTAGGGTATCAAAGGCAACTGTGTTTTAAAGTATTATTCCATTATTTCTACCTCAGTGTTGGTAGAGTTGGACCTAAAGCTTTACCATTTGTAGATTTACAGCCTAGACGCAAGAGGAAACAATGTGATAAACATTACCAATTTAAGGCCTAATATCAAGGAGAAACATATAGACTTCTCTTGTAACTATGAAAATATTGGGTGAAAGAAAGGCAGTAGTGTAAATTCCTGCCTGGTTGGATGGTAGACTGGCCAGGACATTAGGTAATCATGCATGTCAAAACTTTTTCACATTCTTGGCTTTAGCTACTTTTGAAATATTAGGTATAAGAAACAATTATATTTTGATAAAATACCTTCTAGTCTAAACGATTCTGTCTTAATTGTTCATCTCTCTATGATCCTTTTTAACTAAGATTAGTTTTGTTCCAGTAAGACAATCTATGCTGTCAGGGTAAGATATTCTGGTGGTCTGTTGCTACATGGAAGAAGAGTAAAGGGTCAGGTAGACATTTGTGCCAGTAAGACCTCATTTAGGAATTTTAAGCTGCAGAAGTTTAGAAGGAGCTCTTAAGCAAGGCTTGCTTTGAATCCATTAGCTCCACAAAGCTAACTCAGTTGATAAATAAGTACTTGAAAAGCTATCACCTTTGGACCTAGCTATAAAGGCTTCAAAGTATGATCAAATTTAAAATGAAAAAGACTTAAAATAGTCATTGACGAAAAAATTGCAAATGTGAGCCATCGACCAAACAATATGTTTTTTCCAATATACACAGAATTTTAGAGAAGTAAGATCAATAGCATTTTTAGGAACAATAAGGTTTCCTGGTTACAAAAAGTCAACTAAGGATATATGCCTTTATAAAGATTGCATCATTAACTACTTAACTTTACAGGATACTACATGCTTCAGCAGCACATTTACCCAAATTACAACAATATAGAGATTATCATGGCACTTGCACAAGGATGATATGAAAATTTGTGAAGTATTCCATATTTTTCATTCTTCAGATGTAAGAAATGAAAAACAGTTATTAAAAAATTGATTACAAAAATACAAGTCATTATGTCAAAAATGAACTTTACAACTTTGGTGCGGGGAGGGAGCTAGTGAGGAGGATTGAGTGGGGGGGCAGAGGGAGGATGGGAAGGGATGGGAAGGGGAAACAAAGGAGGAGGCTACAATGCTTGATAAGAAATTTACTCATTATCTTGCCTAGGTAATTGTAACCCCTCCGTACAGTATTTTCACAATAAAAAACTAAAAAAATACAAATGTAAGAACACATATAATTCATTGAACTTAAAGTTAGTTAGACATCAGTGTATTAAATCCTCACCTTAGAAAGGCCTTTATATAGCATAATCTTTACAAAACTTTTGAAAGTAGATAACATTGTCATTTTATCCCAAAGAAGTAAAATACTATAAGGACTTAGGTAAAAAAGGAATCTTAAACTTTTTCTATATGGAATGCTATCTGAAATAACACATTTATTAATGAACCTATATATTATAAAACAATGTAGAATTCAAAGTATTATATCTAGGAGAGAATGAAATAGATTATGGACATTATACAAACAAAATACAAATTATTTTAAAATATACTTTTTTCAGACAAGTATCAGAAATATTTTCAGTTTCTGTACTACTCATTTCAACAGATAAGTTAAAATGATTTCTGATTTAAAAAATCACAAACTCTGCAGAAATCATTATAGATGTATACAAACAACTCTTGAATACAATTAGACATCAAAGTCAGGCAATTCACTTGAAGAATACCATTGAATCCATGAATTTTTAAAGTAAGATATTGCCGTTGCTCTGTATTGTGAAAATATTTTGTACAGACACAAAGATGGATTGGCATTTTTGAAAATTAAGAAACTTAACCAAACCATTATGACTTAGGAGAACAATTTTTACAGCCTTCCATAACTTCAACGAGGTAGTGATACGTATTTATTCTTTTGGCAATATTAAATGCAGTTTCTTTCAAGTTGTGCTTCAGACTTTGTTTGATATAATGCTTCAATAGAAGGAGATGGAGCACATCTTTGCTATTTCTATTCCAAGCAGCAAGATGCAAGGGGGTTAAGAGAACTTTAGTTTGGGCATTGGTATCTACATAGTGATGAACTAAGAAAGAATCCACTCTTGTATTATTCAACATATAAGCACTGAGCAGGGGTGTCCAGCCATTCACAGTAATTGCATGAATATCTGCCTTGAGCCACCAACTCATGTAAGATTCCTGATGAAGAGAGGTATACTCATCATCATCCCTAGTATTCACATGAGTGGCCTTTTTGGAAAGTAGTCTCTGCACTGTAGTAAGCCGATTACTTTCAGCAGCCCACAGAAAAATTTGCTTGAATACGTCTCCACTTTTTTTTGCAAATAATACCATTCCTCACTTTTTTATCTTGTTCCTTGTCTTCATCAGAATTGCCTAACCAGAGACACTGAGTACCAGTGGGAATCAGGTACACATGTATTCCCCAATAGTTCACGTTGGTTGAACTGCTCAGAAAAATCCAGTGAATTTTCTACATCTGTTATTTCACCATGATTTTTTTCTCTTTTTCCATTTTTACTATTTGAAATTATTCTAACTGGAGAGTAGGGAATTTATAGAGAGCAGAGGAAATGTTTTCCTCCATATTGAAAGGTACAGACTGAAAATGAGGTGTCTTCATGTGCAGCTTATTCTAGGAATGAGAAAATATGAAATAATGCCTTCTATGTAAATGATTTGGGGAATGGCAGAGCAGAAAGTGAAATGATGCAACCAAAAATATAAAAGCAAGATAAATTAGGATAATTATGGAGCAGTCATATTATCTATGAGAACCATGAAAGGGACAGAGGAAGAGAGAGACAGATGTGCAATGACCTAGCTAGCCACAAAATCCAGGCCTCAGATCAATTTATAGAGAAAACAATTTTATTTTTTAAAAGAGATGGAAATAGAATTTATGTATTTACTTGAAATTAGTAAATACACTTTTAATAGCCTACATAAAGAGACATAGCTTTGACCAAATTACAGACAAAGATCTAAATCCCTGATAATTCTAGTAGCAGATCTGACTGAAATCAGTTGAATGTCACTTTTCCTGTAGAGTGAAGGAATAGGTCCAGGCTAGGAAAGCAGCTAGAGAAGGCAGACCGATTGTATCTGGGACAAAACTTTGTGGAAAATGGTATCAAGGATTAATTACTAGTGATCCACTTGCACTGGAAGTGTGAATCTGAACTATTGCTTGCTGATTATGAACTATTGCTT
Organism: Dipodomys spectabilis; assembly: GCF_019054845.1. Taxonomy (NCBI): domain Eukaryota; kingdom Metazoa; phylum Chordata; class Mammalia; order Rodentia; family Heteromyidae; genus Dipodomys; species Dipodomys spectabilis. The sequence goes on along the minus strand of NW_024870819.1, from coordinate 740,629 downwards.
TAATCATTATATGTTCCAAGAAGAAAAGGTGAGATTTAATTGATAGCAAAGGATTAGTAATACACTTTGACTTCTCATTAAGGACCTTCAACCATCAAAATCACATGAAGTCAATAGACAGGCCTACTTTTTTAGATGAAAACAGGTGTCTTTAAAAATAAGGTAATTAAGTATTCCTACAAAAGACTTTTTTTTACTACTGCATTATACAGTTTTTTTCTAATGTTGGGTAACAAATAATGGATCTATTAGAAAACTCTTAAAGCTCATGTGTTCAATAGTGAGTTTTCTTATATCATGGTATTTTTGTTCATGGTTTTAAGAAGAAATTTACTAGCTTAAATTTCTGACAGGACAATATCATCACTGTACAACTTGCTTCTATACTCTAAGTTTTAAATTACTATCTAAGTATGTGTATTAGATAGCTATAGAGGAAAATCTAGAAGCCACACTGCTGGCTCATGTGTTTATCCTAGCTAATCAAAAAGATGAAATCTGAGGATTGTGGTTTGAAACCATACCAAGCAAAAAACATCCATTAGATTCTGATTTGAAAGTAACCAGCAAAAGCTAGAAATGGAGCTGTGGGACAAGAAGTAAAATTCTAGGCTTGAGAAAACTAAAACAAAAAAACAACAAATTCTGGGACAGAACCAGGTCCTGAATTCAAGGCTAGTATTAGCACAAAACAAATGAATGAATGAATGAATTAATTAAAATAAATTAAGTGGTCACATGTGGCGAGGCAAGTAAAATGTAACACCCATGGTGACTGGATTGTGTATTATTTTGTAATAAGGCAAATTAATGTTTGTCCAAATCACTAATATTTTATTTGTACTTTTTTGTATTAAACCCTGAATTTAGCATGCATATATATGTGTGTACATGTGCACACATGTGTGTATGTGTATATGTGTGAGTGTGCTGTTGCAATGTTGCTTGCCAATGTGGACAGGGAGAGGCTGAAAAGAGCTAACTTTGTTGCAATGCTTTTATTTATCAGTGTTTTGTCATGTCATTTCTGTGGAGCCACTCTTCTGTACATTTTATTTTCAAATAATAACATCATCATAAACAAAGCATATACAACATTAAGTTAGATAAAAGAGAGCAATTTCAGCTCTTATTATATGTTAGGTAAGAAGATGCAGATATAATTAGGTAGTAAGTTAGTGCTATAAGATGACTGTCAGTACAAAATATGTATTTGACCTCTTAAATTCGTTATACTTTTAAGATATACTCATGGAGTGAGTTTGACATACTTGACCAAACAGGTATTACTCTCGGGTTATTCCCATGAAACACAAGGTGGATAAACTCTTTCCAGATTTCTGTTGAAAATAACTTTCTTTGTAACATCATATCTATTCTCACTAAGATAATCAACACTGTATTTATTAGGTTTGAATATCCCATCAAATTGACTGAAAATCAGTATTGTGGATATGCTTGTTAGATATACCTTTCAAAAACAGACAAACAAAAAGCCTGTGTCACCTCCAGATTGTGGATGCATTTGAAGTTGTTTTGTACATGCAATTGGATCTTCACTAATGGCTCTTTTGTGGGAGTAACTATCACAACTTTAACAAATAAGGCTTTTCGAATATCTTTTCCAATATACATAACAACCCAAAGCGAGTCTTGCAATTTCTGAAAAGCCTTTGAATATTTCAGTATTATTTCAGTTCATTGACTATAGAGCTAAAGACATTTCTGAAATAAATATTGTTAAGATCTGAAGATGTAAGTGGGTATATAGGCTTTTTTATCTATCATTTTATGAAAACCCAGTTTTTATGAAAGTAAATGAAATTGAATAAAAGTGAATTTGGTAAGCTAATTATTAGTATAATTTTGTTTTCTAGTAACAGTTTTTTGAATGTAGATGATGCAGTTAAATTATTTCCTTTGTGGCTCTGTACTTCAGTTAGTTTCATACTCTTTATAATTATAAGAGCGAATGTGTAGAAAAATAAAGGTATTTGAAAATGACTAGGATTAATCTTGTGTTTTGTGTCCTACTTTCAAGAAAATGAGTTGTTTTCAAGTGTTAATATTTTATGATTGAATCTTCAGTAACACAAGAAATTTTGAAAAACGTGCAGTAGTATTGATGTCTTTTTAAACCAATTGTATTCACAAGTTGGAGAGTATTTAATTGATGCTTAGGTCTTGGTGTCTATGATTTTTAACCTCTCGTTCCTAACATTAATGATAGTTAAGACTGCATTTTTGGGTATATGAAAGGTAAAATATTTATCTGGGGTCAAAGGTGATTTTTATATCAGTCTTGCTTTAATAGCATTTTAAAGTACTACATTTCTCTCAAAATGTTGGGTATAAAAAGTAATCAAAATACTTCTAATGGTAAACAACTTATCTGAGCTACAATGTGGAAATGATTGGTCTATAGACCTGCAGTCTGTTTCCATCAGGAATTGGGGAGGTTATTCTTTCAGTATGATTGTGTTAAACAGAGATGAGGGTCCCCAGGCAATGCAGTGTTGTCATGGGATAGAATATGATTTCTAAAATTTTGAGCTAGAAATCAAGAATGTTATAGTTTAGCAGTTCCTTTCTCCAGGGAGGTATAAATCGATTATGAACTTGGAGTTTTCATATTACAGTTACTTATTTCCTTTTTTTCTTTCTTTTTTTTTTTTTTGGTTGGTCATGGCGCTTGAACTCTGGGCTTGGGTACTGTCCCTGTGTTCTTTCGCTCAAGTTGATCACTGTACCACTTCAGCTACAGTGCCACTTCTGGTTTACTAGCTGTTTATTATAGATAAGAATCGCTCAGACTATCCTGCCTGGGCTGGCTTTGAACTGCATTCCTCAGATCTCAGCCTCATGAGTAGTTAGGGTTACAGGAGGAGCCACCGGCATCCCGCTTAGTTTCCTATTTTCTAACAAAGATAAAGGGAAATATCATTAGAATGTGGACAATAATTCTGGGAAATTTTCCTAGAATTAGTGGACTAAGTGCTGGTATTTTAGTCATAAATTAGAATGAAGTTATTTCATACGGAGGGAATGGGGCGCAGGCTACGATTTACCATTTGTGCAATTTTGTACTAGTAATTCCAACTCTGAAAACTTCAATATCATCATCTCAGAATTAGAAATGGAAGTAGTTCTACTTTATGGGATTATTGTGAGGATTAAATTAGATACCATGGGTAACGTACTTGGAAAAACAATCAGCATTTGATCCTTTCTCCCTGTTATTTTATTATGTGATGAATTCTAACATTTTTACTGTGATTTTTATATTGTGTCTCTTTAGGATACGCAATGTGATGTATTGACATTCATTTTGTTGGTCACTTTTATGTCATTCTGAGGAAAAAAACTGCAAAGAAAATTTCTGAGAAGGAAACTATTATTTTGACTCATGGTTTAAGAGAACACAGTTTAAGATTCAAATGTCTCCATTGTTTTGTTGTTTTTTTTTGGGGGGGGGGGGAGGCGGTCCTGTCGTGGGTCCAGAACGCTGGGCCTGGGAGCTGTTCCTTAGCTCTTCAGCTCAAGGCTAGCTCTCTACCACTTGAACCACAGCGCCACTTCCGGCTTTTTACATTTTGCTTATGTGGTGCTGAGGGATCGAACCCAGGGCCTTAGGCATGTAAGGCAAGCTCTCTACCACTGAGCCACCTTCCCAGCCACGATTCCATTGTTTTTAGTTATATTTTTATTAAATTGTCGTATGAAGGAATTTCCATTCAATAAATCAGTTTATAAGTACAATGGATCTTTACATAACTTTCCCACACCCTTCCAAACCTCACCCTACTTTCATTTCTTCTAGTGTCTGCATTGAATATTATACATTCCCTCTCTTCGTCCATAATTCTCTTTATTCCTTCCCTTTGACTTTCTCATATCTGCCAAATGATAGCTTCTTGGTGTTCATTTTGTTGGAATAAATGTTCAATTTTATAAGAAATTACACATTTTAAATACTCTTCTGCAATACTATTGTGTAAACTTGCATAAAGACCTATGTTCCAAATACACGACAGAACATGGGTCCTTTGTGTGTCTGGCTCTGACTTAATTTACTTAACATATTTTTAGATCTATCTATTTCTTTGCAAATTATGTAACAGTCTTCATAATGGATGGGTGCAATCCAATTGTGTATATGTGCCCCACTTTCTCCAACCATTCCTCCACCATAAGGCTTGTGGGCTGTTTTCATAACTTGGCTACAGTAAATAGTGCAGCAGTGAACATGGTTGTGAAAGTGATTTTACTGTATTTTTAGGAAGAATTCGTCACTATCTTTCTGGGAGCAATCCTCTAAGCAATTTTCCAGAATAAGCACATCCCTCCTTTCATCTCCATCACAACTTTTTGCAAGTCCTCAAAAACATACTACACCCTACAGGTCTCAATAAGCTAAAACCACACTGTGCAATACATTTTTTTCATGATTGTACACATAATTTAGTAAGAACCTTCTATGTACTTTTATAATTTGGGAATGAGGGACATGACAATAGAGGAAAAGTAAGATAAATTCAATTTAATTAGCTATTATCATATTTAAAAACATTTTCAGCTCTAACTCATAGCCTCACTTACTATTATTTTAATCATTTTTTGATTACTTCATCAATCCCCTAAATTATAACAGGTGCATTAAATACAAAAGCAAAAATTGTGGTTTGGTTTTGACACTCATGTGTGAGGATGCACAATATGGGCAAATAGAGAGATTGGAATTAATACCCATTACCCATTTTGTTAAATTAAGATGGTTTTCCCAAACTGATTCTGGCAATTCATATTCCATTCAACAACAAGAAACATGTGACAATTCCCTTTGTTTTCCTCATTAATAACTTTTGTTTCTATTTTATTTTACAACAAAGGTTGATTTTTCATAAATCTACTGTAGATACAAAGATACGTTAAAATACTTCTATCTTTATGCATTGATACACACACACACACATCTGTTACACAGGTTGTAATGATAATTTATAACTTCTGTAACTGTATGATTTACTAAATTATTTAAAAAATAGACAGCTTATGCCTGGAATCTTGATTACTCAGGAGGATGAGATCTGACGATCCTGATTTGAAGCCATCTTGGGCAAGTAAGTCCATGAGACTATTATCTCCAAACAACGAACCGAAAATCAGAATTGGAACTGTGGCTCAAAGTAGTAGAGTGGTAGCCTTGAGCGAAAAAGGTCAGGGACATCACACAGACTCTTAGTTCAAGAACTATAATCTAGCCAAAAAATCTAATTTACACCTGTGTAAGTAGAGTATTTCCATCACCCAAATGCACATCCATGCTCATTTGCAAGATAACTCTGTTATGTCTGGAGTACCACACAACATTATAGCTTAAGTAGAAAGGATCACAACATGGGTTCACTCTATCTCTCTCATGGGTTTTTTCTCCACTGAAATACTCAAATCTTACAATCATTCCAATTATTTAAAGTCATAGCTTTTTTCTTCAATAACCATAATATAGTTTGCATTGAGTGTCTTGTATCTCCTAAATGGGTGTTCTTACCCTTTTGTCATGCCCCCAGCCCTAAATTAGTCTGATTATTTTTCAAATAGAATCGGGCTTCCTTCTTGTGTATGATCTTGGGCTCAGTCCACTTTATGTTATTCTTCCTGGAATTTAGTATAACAGGTGCATGGCATTGTGTACAGATCTTTCTGTCCAGTCTAAGTTTTAACCACTGTCCTCACAACAGTAGACTCCCATGTAGTCAGGATTTTCAAAAGCTTATCATAGCTGATTTTTTTTTTAAATCTTTGCATTTCTTGCAGGTTTTTGAGTACTGAATTAATTTGTGTTTTCTTGGGTTGTTTTGTTTCATTTGAATGTATGTGTTGAGTTGTTCCAAACTTTCCTTTTGTTTCTTTCACTAACGTTCTTACCTAAGTGCTGAGAAACCAATTCTTCTTTCTCAAGATAGTCAAGGTCAACATTATTTATTCCAAAGCAATTTCAATAATATTTAAACACCTTCATACCTATGAATGTTATATGAATGCTAAGTGCTGAGAAGGGTCTTTTTATTTTCACAACAGTCTTTAGCATACACAGACAGATCATGAAATATATGAAGATAATAAAACTACAGATGCTTGCCAGGTGGAGAAAAACCTATTATGAATTGTTTGACAGAGGCTTCCCTTCTGGTGAAAGAAATACGCTGTTTGATGCAGAATTTCACAAAATCATATAGCTAGGAAGAACCTAAACAATCATGCAATACTACAGAGTTGAGGGAGATGAATTGCCCTCCTGAATACTTTACTTTTGGGTCAAATAAAAGCAGGCTTGCAAAAAGAGAATAGACTTTAGAGAAACATGATGAGTTGATGTAAATAGCTGCTTAACTGATTTTGTTAATTTGTGAACTAATACATGGCAATAGGATACAGCAAGATAAAAAACGAAGAAGGTCACATTGAAATACTCATTGGTGTGTTTGTGTGTTCACGCGCACGTGTGTATGCACACGCACATGTGCAGGTACTCATGCATGTATTCATCATTCCTGAAGCTTGATAGTGCCTGGTCACTATCCCTAAGCTTCTGTGCCCAAGGATAGTGTTTTACCACTCGAGCCATTGCTGTATTCTGATGTTTTGGAGATAATCACATGTATTTTCATGACTGGACTGGCTTTGAACAGTGGTCTTCAGATCTCAGCCTCCTGAGTAGCTAGCTAAGCTGATTCAGGCTCTGAGTAGCTAGTTAAAATTCTGACTGTCCGTTATGCTTCACTGCTCTTTTATTCTTTTCCTGAGGTAATCACAAGCCTAGCTCATATATATGTCTAGTTGCTTTAAAAATATTGTTACTGTTTGGCACCAAGGGCTCCCATCTCTAATCTTAACTACTTAGGAGGCTTGAGAACAGAACCCAAACCAAAAGTTTAGTGGACTTCCTTCTCAATGTGTTGCTGGGTGACTGAATCATTTCAACCATCCTGCGCTATCTAGAGGTTAAGATTGGAAGGACTGCAGAATCCAGGCCAGCCAAGGTAGGCAGCTAGACCAATTGGTTGCAACTCTGATGCCATTGATAATGGGAAGGCTAAAAGGACAGATCGGGTGCAAGTTCTTGTGGAAAGGGAACCCCTATTCTAAAATTAACCACTGATATGATGCCAGCTTAGAAAGAACAATACTCCAAGTTGAAATCCCCACAATTACCCACAACCAAAATAGGTAAATATATTAACATCCCAAAACTTAGTACCATCTGTTCTTTGGTTTAATATCATCTTTATCTGATTATCACATGATGTGACAAAATCGTTTCTTCATTATCTTAAGATAAATTTAAAAGACCTAGAAAATTCTTTCTCAATTATTAACTGCAAACGGATGGCAATTTGTCTCATTTCTCACATATTTGACTACCACTATAAATTCATCTTATGATTTTTATTAATAGTAATATATTCTGATTTATTATTTTACTTTGTAACATTTGTAAAATTTTGCTTCTCTGCTGAAGTTTAAGTATTTAAATAGTATCATCAAAGTATATTCCTTGGGTACTTAGGGCAGCTTTTTACAAAGTTTTTAAAAAATGGCTTCTAAGAATTCTTTTTTTTTGTTTGTTTATTTTTTGTTTTTTGTTTTTTTTTTGGTCGGTCGTGGGGCTTGAAGTCTGGGCCTGGGCGCTGTCCCTCAGCTCTTCAGCTCAAGGCGAGTGCTCTACCACTTGAGCTACAGTGCCACTTCCGGTTTTCTGGTGGTTTATTGGAGATAGGAGTCTCACGGTCTCTCCTGCCCGGGCTGGCTTTGAACCGCAATCCTCAGATCTCAGCTTCCTGAGTAGCTAGGATTACAGGCGTGAGCCACCAGCGCCCGGCTAAGAATTCTTAATTGTTATATTATTTAGTTTATTTTTAACTTTAATTTAATTTTATTGTAAAGGTAATGTACGAAGGGGTTAGAGTTACATAAGTAAGGTAATGAGTATTTTTTTAATGGAAAGAACATTGTTATCCCCTCCATCGATTTTCTTGTACAGTAAAAGAAAGAAATACTGATGCTTTAGCTGTTGCTATTGATCAATAGGTATTTTTGCTTTCTTTGTTCATGCATTTTTTATTATTAAATTGATATACAGAGGGTTTACAGTTACTTAAGTCAACTAAAGAATGCATTTCATTTTATTTTCTAAATTTCAAATTTTGATTTTAATTATTTTCTTTTGTTTCTTTAGAGTAATTCTTTTTTCAGTCATAGGATTAATTAATTTAATTTTGCATGAGTTTTACACATGTAAATTATTTAGACACATATTTTGCTTTTAAAATATTTAACATGAATATTTAAAAATTATTTTCTTAATTTTTATATGGTTGGTGAATTTAAATAAATTTAATTTCTTGTAGTTCTAAACATATTTGTCGTTACTGTGTTTTCAAGAAGCACATACTTTATTAAGAAGGCTTCATTACCTGGTCACTTTTTGGAAATATTTGTACTTGAATTAAAAAAATGTTTGAGCAGGGCATGGTGATTTGTGGCTTCCATTTTTCTAGCTATGGTGGGAAGTATTAGTAGGGTTTGTGATTCGGGAGAGGCTTTGAAATGATGAGACCTTATTATAAAAGTATCCAGAATGAAATGATTAGAAATATAGCCATCTCTAGCGAGATATAGAGCACCTGGTTATCATATTTTAAATCTTGAGTTAAAATACCATTAAAATCAATTTTCTGCCAAAATAAAAGTATACATGTTTCAAAATGTTTATTATTTAAAACTTGTTTGCAAAGGTTCTCATGTCTTCTATTTCTTAATTTTCAATTTAGTTGATCTATAAGAATCCAAGTATATTGTGACTATTTTATTTCTACTAAACTTTTAAATAGTATGAGCAGTAATATGATTTCATATTAACATATTTTTACTATTTGTGATAATTTCCTCTGTTTAATATGTTAATATCAATATTCCAAATTGTGTGTGTGTCTGTGTTAATGTGGGTTTTTTGTGTGGGTGCTTTGTGTGTACTTTGTAATGTGTGGGCGATCACACCATTGCTTCACACATGTTAGGCCAATGTTTTACCACTGAGATATACTGTCTAGTTATAATTCAAATACTGCTTTAAATTATGACTTTAAAATTTTCATTTCCTATGAATTCAAAATCATATATAATAAAGTGTGATCCATCTTCTATCTACGTTAGCAATTTTTATTGTTATTTTATTGTTATTTACAATATTTCTACTGCCTTTCCACTTCCAAACTCTTGTGTTTGTTGTTGATGAAGGTTTTACTTTGCTTCTTTTCTCTCTTCATTCTTTTTCCCTTTAGAGTTTACCTATTCTTTCTTTTATTTCTTTGGAAATTATCATCTTCCTATTACAATTTCCTTACCTTGTAACAGGTTTTTACAATGCTTTATTTTCTATTTTATTTTCTATTTTCCCATGTTCTCTGACTCTCAGTCAAAACTATTAGGTGGATTAAAACGAAACTTGATTCAGGACACCTTATATTCCACTTTCTCTTCTCTGAAGTCTTTCTGTTTTTTGAAATACAGTACCAATGACATACAGCTCCTATGTGGTCCATCATTCTATCCCCTCTCACTCTCCTCTGCTGTGCAGAGTTATCTAAATCTTAACTCCTTCCTAAATTAATTTTAGAAAACAAATATAGTCTTAGAGCAAACTAGCCTTGGAATACATTTCTTAATTGTTTTGAAATTAAAAAAGAACTGATAATCCTTTGCATTGGAAATCATTTTAAAATGTTTATCACTTAATATAATTCATATACCAAGCAAGAATAAGTTTATATAATCATTACACATATCATTTTATTACTACTGTAAATGGAATAAAAGTCCCGTCCCAATCTATTACCCAACTCTCATCATTCCTAATTCCTAATCATCACCTAAATATCTTAAACAATCTAAATAATCATGTCTTTAACATAGAAGTAAATATTCTATACTTTTACTTAACATTTTCCAGGGACATGTATTCATGTTTCTAAGAAATAGTCACAGCAGTTAAAATTTGCTTTTGTGAAATTAATGTGATACATTTTCTTGTTGTTGTTCTTGTTTGCAAGACTTTGGCATTGTCTCTAAGGCTTTTTATGCTCAAGGCCAGCACTCCACAACTTGAAGCACAGAGCTAATTCCTGTTTTTAGTGATTAATGGAGATAAGACTCTAACAAGTACTTTTCTGTCTCGGCTAGTTTCGAACACAATTCTACGATCTCGGCCCCCAGAATAGCTCAAATTATAAGCATGAGTCACTGGCATTTGGTTTGATGTATTTTTTTAAATTTTAATTATGTTTTAAGGTGTACCTTTCACTATAATGTACATGGTTCTGCACAGAAATTTAGATATTTGTACATATTTCTGATGAAAAATAATCTCTAAAAATGTATGTCTTTCTGCACATAACGTATTTATACATATATATATATATATATATATATATATATATGTATTTCTGAAGACAGACTCCTTCTAAAATTTTTATGCTACTATTTTGACCTTTTTCATTTCAAAGATATACAGTCTTTACCTAAAAGTTTCCAAGAATAAAATAACTAATACTTGATTTGAAAGTGGAGATTATTACTTTAAAGGAAATTTTAGATATACACATGATATTGTAGTAACATTTACAGTATATCACTTGAAAAACGTTCTGTTCAAACTCTTAAATATTTGTGTGTAGTGACGGAGAGAGAGGAAATTAATTCATACTGGTTAGGAATTTGCAATGTTTCAAAAATCTATTCCATAATTTGTTATAAGCACATAGTCAAGCTACCTGATATGGTTTAGTTTTTTTTGTTTCTTTATTTGTTCAAAATTTTAAAATGGATGTATGCACAGTTGTAACATTAAAAGTATTAATCAAAAGACAAATAATAGCAAAGTCATAGACACATATCAGAGTTTCAATAATTAGCACTTATGGTGATAATAATTTTGATGAGGATTATGGCCACAGTGTAGCCTGATTATGACTTATTTTTGTTTCTGCATGAAAAAATTTGTGATTTTAAACCAACAAACTGAATTTGACTCTTTTCTTATTTGTAAGGTAAGGTGGAAAATGTAAGGACTCTTCACTGTTCTTTTTCTTACTCTAGAAGTCAACAAATATATTCTTCAATATTTCTGGTAGATTATATCCATTTACAGATAAGAAATGTAATGCTAACAGTCAATGTAGTGAGTAAATAATGATACTAGAATTTGTTTCTGAGATCTTCACTCTGTGGGCTTACATGGAGCAGTAATTTGGTGATGAAGAGGAATAATATGAAAAGTCTATGGGGAAAAAGCATACTATGTAACCGGATGTTTTAGGACTAAGTGACCAATGATGAGAATTTGAAACAGACCAGTTTCAGGGGCATAAAAAGGAGTACATAGAAATTATATTAGTGACAGAAACTGAGAAAATCTTGATCATTCATCTTATCTAATGGACGGAAGTAGAAGGATAAGAAGAAATCTAAAGTTCTTCCACGTCTCTGACTGACAACCATGTTAGTAATATTCTTGGTAATAAGGACTACAGGTGGAAATGATGGATTTAGAGGAAAAAATTCTCTGATAGTTCTAAAATTTATGTTAAACGGATGCATAGATAAGTCTTTTTAGACATCATTAAAATATCAACGACCATTAATATGAAAAAGAATAATAATATCTGGGGCATTATTAAAGGGAAGAGGAAAAGGAAAGTTCTGACACAAATGTGAGCAATGTGAGCATCATAGTGGACAAAAATAGAAGAAAGAGATAAATAAGGAAACAAGAAAGTAATAAAAACAAATTTACAGAAGTAAATGAGGGAAAGAATTGTCAGGAAGATATTGAAGGAAATATACTATTTAGATTTGAACACTAAAAGGACATAGACAAGTTCAAAAAGAACAGTGTTTGGTGGAAGTCATATTAATAAAATTTTGAGATATGAATGTGAAGTCATAAAATTCTGGATCCATGAATTCAACAGATCCTGTTGATTTTAAATGCTGGGAACAAATGCTTTTATCCTGACCTTAGAAGAATTGTACAGATATAACTCATGATCTTTACTAAGAGGAATTCTGTGAATATTTTTGAAGAGTTTGTTTAGCCAGGTGATTATAGATTGAACTACAGCACAGATAAGACTAATTTGTCTACAGTTCCAATGAGTGACACATGTATCCACATCAGTTTGGGATTTTATTGAAATATCTTTAGATATGTTTGAATATTTTTTCAGCCTATTCATTATAAATCTAGGACAAGTAACACTGATGTTACTGATGTTACTGAACACTCCTCCAATTGATTCTTCTTTAGAATAGAAAATGACTGATTGACACATCATAACTGTCCTATACTCTATTAATCTAGTTCTTGTTAGGGATATCTTCATGCTGAAATAACCCTGTTAATCAGCATGCCACAAATTCTTATATGTAGGAAGTACTCTTATAAACTTTAAACATTTATTGAATGGAAGAGTTCAGACATTACCCTCACCACTAGGATTAAATGCCTAAAAAGATAAGACATTTTGCTTTAATGCCTTTCTTTCATTTTCTAATCCATATTTGTAATAGGGAAGGATTCTGATGTAACAATAATACAATGGTGACTTGTATTAACACAACATGTAGGATCTAGTGTTAATTCGGATACTTACTAATAAGCTCCATGTTTTGTGCATATTTTTATTTCTCCTGGGTAAACTAATGAGCTCCAAGAAAATGTCCCTAAGGAGCCTTTCAATTCTAATATCACTGTTTGTCTCAAAAAGCTTTAAATTCTATGCCCTCTAATGTGGGCATAATGTGGAACTTTTCTCCTCAGAGAGTGAGTACTACCCTATTGCTTAACATGTACAAAATACCTTCATACATAGACTGGGCATGTGCAAACAAGAAGTGGTAGTTGAACAATGTTCTTAGCAGTTTTTACAGATGAAATGGAAATAGAGCAACTATGAAGTCAAAAGGAATGTGCAAAAAAGTCAAAGGCACAAAGTAGAATGTGCTAAGGAAATGCTGAAGTATAATTTCAAATAATCTGCTCAAGTGTGAGGGTGTGTTCAAAGCACAACTTCAGAAAATGTAGTTGGATATCTTGAGAGAAAAACTGCTTTAAACTATTCTGGGATAATTGTACAAGTAGAAGCTCCTTAGTCTACCTCTAGTCAGCCACAACATCATCAACTTAGCTACTATTTTCGAAGTGCAAAGTGAGAAAAAGAGGGCTCATCACAGTTAGTGTTCAAGTTGAAATAATGGCAATCACATAACTTTTCTATGTCTTCATTTATTTTAGAGCATTAAAGTAGGAAAAAGCCAAGTAAATATTTTGCATGTACCTAAATTAAGTGAGACATATTATATTGGTCTCTTTTTAACTTGAAAGTTATTGATTATGTTTTATACTCTGATTTGGGACAATTATCTGATGTCAGTTATTTTCTTCTCTTCCTCTTCTTTTGCCCTTCGACTTACATAATTATTATTTAAAGAGACATACCTGAGCTTGCATTTCTAAATTCTTCAAAATTATCTCAACTACTTCATACTTCAGGCAACCTCCTATATATTTCTCAAGGGAATATTTTGTCACTAGCATTTTTATCCTATATAATATTGGATATCTTCCTGCCTAATTCAGTGCAAGATATACATAGACTCATCCAGATATCTCAACACTTGTGCAACCATAAAATCCTGCCTTACTTAGAAATCATGCCTTTAGAATGTCTGGGGAAGTGGCATCTGTCATTTTTTAATGACCCTAAGTGATACCTACTTGCAATCATGTCTTAAACCAATATGCCACTCAGTTGATGGACGAATTGACAAAATGTTACACACACACACACACACACACACACACACACACACACACACACACTCGGTGGAATTCTATGCTTCTAATTCATAAGGAAATGGAAAGACTTGGAAATATCCTACTAAGTAAAATAAGCAAGACACAAAGAGATTCCATGGTTTCCCTCATTTGTAATAAGTAGGAAATGTCTAGGATAGTCCTACCAGATGAGCCGAATGTCTCAATAGTTATGTTTATATGACCATATAAGATAATGCTGAGCAAAATAAAGTCCTAGAAATGGAAACAGAGGTTTTTCTTTGTGGTTGTTGTTTTTAATGTACAATGTGATTTCTTTTTTCTTTTGTGTTTTCCCTTATGGTTTATCCCCTGCTGTATTTGATTTCGGGATCCTGTGTATTGTATATACACATATCTTAATTTGGCAAGGAAAGAGGAACAAAAAAATGGAAAGACAAAGGGCAAAAGACAAACCAGTGCAATAGCAATACTCACAAGACTTGTTGGAAATTTACATTACAATTTTTAAGGGGTATTGGGGTTTAGGAAAATTATGAGAAAAATGAGGGAGGAGGTAAAAAGTTCAACATGCTATGTATTTACTACCTTACAATTACTGCGACCCCTTCTATATATCACCTTGACAATAAAATCAAATTAAAAAATAAGCTACATAAAATATAATTTCACTATGTTGGTATAGTAAATATTATTCTATGTGTATTACTTTTTTTAAAAAATGAACCCTATTTGTCTTCTAATTTGTATTAATTATCCCTTTATCAGAGGGTCATCAACTTACCATTATTTTGGAAAAAAACATTATTTTAGTATTGTCATACTAAAACAGAAAACAGTTAAATTCTATGGAAACTCCTAACTTTGAAAACTGACTAATTGTTAAGAGGAGAGAATATATGTGTTCTTCAACATTCCTATGACTACTAACTACTCATTTTCAAATTCTCAACACGCTATTCCAGAGACATTCAAAACAGTACCTGTTTGCATTTTATTCTGCAATAAATGCAGTTTACAGTGGGGGGGGGGAGTACATATTTAAAAGTCAACAGAAAAAATAGCCACATTCTGGTAGAAGATAAAACTGTGAAGTATCTATAATAAATTCCTCAAATGTAAACATATGTTCATCAGAGTAAACTATTATTTCTATGACCATCAATCCTAAGTTTTTATGCTGTAAAATCATCCTAGCCCAACAGTTTCCAGCTAGTAAGGTGGACCTTAAAATTCCCTAAATTCCCATCAGGACTAGTTTGTCATTATTGTGAAAAAATACTACTTTTCTGCTAATGTGATGCCCTTCTTATTGGGGAAAGAATGTTACACTAAACTTTGCTGCATCATTTTCCCTCCAGTGGTATTCTTGAGATCAAAACACACACATGCAAATATTATTTATAGCTATATTTTTATCTATCACAGATATTCAGGAGATCTGAATATGAATATGTGAAGCTTATGGTTCAAAGCCCACCCAGGCAGGAAGGTTACTTAGATTCTTATCTCCAATAAGCTGCTCATGAAAAGCCAGACACAAGTGGCACTGTTGTTCAAGTGGAAGAACAGTAGCCTTGAGCACAACATTCTCAGGGACAGTCCCCCAGTCCACAATTTAAGCCCTAGGACAAAGCAAACAACAAAAACAAAATAAAAACAAACCCCAAACCTAGCATTTTTCTCATTGTATACAAAGGTATGTAATTAAGGAAATTTCTTCCTGTGTTATATATAGGTAGAAGAAAAAGGATGTCACACAATTACTCTATTCATACCATAGTGCACCAAAGTCTCAAAAAATTCTGACTTTTCTAAATTTATAAATTAATATCATAAATTTGTTGGCAACTTTGTCTAGATTATTCACATTATCATGTTACACAGGAACTGTTGCAATTATCTATTAACTAAGTTCTAATTATACCTCACTTGAAAGAATATTTTAGGCAAATAGAATGCCAGAATCATTTGTGAATTTGTGAATTAAATCTTCTATCCTATAGAATATGAAATAGAATATGAAATTACAAAGAAAAATAACAAACAAAAGTATTTTTTTAAAATCTAAATTCTAATTTAGCCAGGTCTACAAAGTCTTAAATTAGATGAAAGCCTTAAGCTTTTGTAATCCATCATTTCTTTGGTATCCAACAGAATGATGCTTACTTTTTCAAATTTTTGGTTGGGAATCATGAGCTATTTTGCATCTAGGAATCTTCTGTAATGATGACAGCATTTAAAACACAACTGAGGATTATATATGAGTTGCATTTTAATAGGAAACTTGACTTCTTAAAACATAATGACAAAATTAGCCCAAACTTGCAACTGTATATTCCTTTCTTGTTTTTTATTCCTTTCTTGTTTTGTTTTATTGAGACAAAATTATATTTCCTAGTCCAGGGAAGGTATCACTATATAATTCCACTCTCTAATCTTCTGTCTTAATCTGATGCTAGAATTCCAGGCTTGTATCTCCTTGTCCTACCATACTTTGCTAGTTTATTTAATCTTGATACAGACTAGCATTTCTGAACTTCTCCAATAATATTTTTCAAAAGACTGTTGGCTCAAAATATTTATGAAATATTTTCGAAGATCTTCCAACATTTGACGCAGGATACGAACATTTTCAGACACACCTGCAGGAGTCTCTGATTCATTCCTCCATGGATCCAACCCCTTCAATAACGATTACTTGACTTTCTTACTATCTCTGGTCCTTAACTATGTAATATTCTCAAGCATTTTGGAGGAAATTTCACTTGAGGACTTTCTAATATTAAAAAATTATCACTTGATTCTAGCCTTAGGACATATTTTTTTTTATTTTCTAACATTTCTACACATTCTGGGAGTTGTTTCATATGTGTGTTTGCACATATAAGTGTCTCTGTGTGTATGTGCATGTTTGTATATATATGTAAAAACCTCAAGCTCTATTCAGCAATCTTGCTCATAACTAGTATTCCATCACATGAACCATTCTTCCAATGCAGCTTTTGGCTGGTAATTATAAATAGTGTCTCAAAGACTGTTCTCCCAGCCTGGATGCAAATTGAACTTCCCAGACTCCTTTACATTCTTAGGTTCTATTTTTCCAGGAGTATCAACTTTTAAACTAGAAACATTTTTTGTGAGCGCAAAAGCTGTAGCCCAGATTTTTAACTCGAGTTCATATAAAGATAGAGGAACATACACATTACATATACTGAATGTACACTGTTAGAAATGTGATGTTAAGTGGGATGCTGGTGGCTCACGCCTATAATGCTAGCTACTCACGAGGCTGAGATCTGAGAATTGCAGTTCAAATCCAGCATGAGTAGGAAAGTTTCTGAGGCACTTATCTCCAATTAACCACCAGAAAACTGGTAGTAGCACTGTGGCTCAAGAGGTAGAGCGCTAGCTTTGAGCTGAAGAGTGGAGGCCCAGACTTCAAGCCCCACAACCATCCAAACAAATGAAAGAAAGAAAGAAAAAGAAAAAGAAAGAAAAAAAGAAATATGATCTTAACCACCAGTTCATTGCCAGTATAATTAATTCCTGCTTTCTCAACATGGCCTTTTTTGTCCCAATTAAGTCCATACTCTTATAGCTGACTTGCTTGGAACCAGAATTATTCTTCCATTCTACTTTTTACAAATGTGCATGATTAGCTACCATGATTTAGAGTTAGTAGGTGAAAGAGAGTGGCCTCATCCTTCATGTTTCATTAGTAGTAATGCTTTCTCTATATCACTCCCATAGATCTACATACTGGCCTTGGCTTCATTGTTTCAAAGTTGTCTTATTTGCAGAGTCTTCTATAGTGTATTGGACCATTATACTTAAACACAGAACTTCTCTTTCTCCTATTATTCTTATTGTATCTCCTACTGTTACCTTATGTACACTTGGGAAATAATGAACAACACACACACTCACAAAAAAAGGTTTCTGAGAATCTTCTTCCCACTTAAAATCGGTCTTAATTTACAGAGCATAGGAAATTTCAACTTAATGTACTCCAGGATAATTTTTTCCATGTTTTTTATTTTGAAAATGATGTACAGAGGGGTTAGTTACATAAGTAAGTTAATAAGTACATTATCTAATGAACATTGTTACCTCCTCTTTGTTTTTCCCCTGCCATCTTTTTTCTCCCCACCATCCAAACTCCCCCCTCTCATCCCCAAGTTTTAAAGTTCGTTTTCAACATAGTGTCTTGTTCATCTCGTTGTTACAATGGGTCATACTGTATCTTTGTTTCAGCGTTTTATTTCCCTTCCCATCTCCACATTAGAAAAAATGTATATGCAAGGTGCAGGTTAAAAACATCAAATACAGTGAAAACAGGGGTTATACCATGGAGGAAGAAAATAGAAGAGAAACAAAAAAATCACGTAGTACATTTAGTACATTAAAACAATAACAAGAAAGAAAAAACAAGTTGTGTCTCTATCTTGGGGTTCATTTTATTAACATCATCTTATACGGCCATATGTACATGGATAATGTTTTATAAACCATGACAATTCCATATTTTCTCATTAGTAAGTTGTCTCTGAAACACGTGTTACCTCATGTCCAAAGAGGTACTTGTGCTAGTTCAATGAAGCCAGAAAATATTCATTTTACCGGGAGTAGCACCATAGATTGTTCCTGGAAGTAAGTGGAAGAAACTGTTATGGGAAGTGGATATTGATTCCAAGAGAGGAATTGAATATAGGGAAATGACCAAGTTCAAGTTAATTTGTGCTGTCCTTTTTACTATACAAGAAAATAATCCAAGGCTTGAAGGAAACTCTGTCTCTGACTTGTTCCAGTGTGTTCTTTACTCACATAAAACTTTTCTGTAAACTTCTAATTGAGAGTATTACAAAAGGAAACAATCTGCCATTTGAAGGCCAGCATAGAAAAATAAAGAAAATAACTTTATTTTAAAGTATTCTACTTCAAAGAAACAAAGACATGAGGTTTTAAAGTGTCTTATGCATGGATATTTAACTCCTGAGATGATTCTCTTGTTGCAAAAGTCAGTTATCCATTCCTTTAATCTGGTCCTGAGTTCGCCATAGCAATGAGGATTCCAAAAAGCAGGATTCAGTGAGTATGATAAGTAAAAGGAGCCTCTTCTCAAACCAGTGCTGTAAGGATGGTCTCGAAGAAATATGTGGGGTTTTTTGTTTGCTTCTTCATTTGTATAGATTTTTCTGGATCTGGGGATTGAACTCAGTGGCTGGACCCTCTCCCTGAACAGTTGTCTTTCTTGTCTACCTGCCCTCAAATCTAGTACACTACTGCTTGAGCTAAAACCCCAAGTCTGGCTTTTTTGGTGTTTAATTAGAGATAAGAATGTGACAGACTCTCCTGCCTGGGTTGGCTTTGAACTGAGAAAACCAGGTGACATCAACTGTATGGACTTCTCTTTTGAAACAAGAAATATTAGAAGAAGTTTATTATAAAGCTAATATTTGATAATTTTTAAAATAATAGAATATATCCATCAAAAAGCCATAACTTAAATAACTCAGCTAAAGTAGGTGCACTGAATCATTTCAGAATTATTTTTTATGCTTAGGAAGATTACTATTAACTTCATAGTTCCTTTTGGGGAAACTGAAAGTCAAATTTGCACTTTTTTTGTTTGTCGTGGGGCTTGAACTCTCATCTTGGGCACTGTCCCTCAGCTCTTCAGCTCAAGTTGAGCACTCTACCACTTTAGCTACAGAACCACTTCCGGGTTTCTGGTGGTTAATTGAAGAAAAAAGTCTCATGGACTCTCCTGACCAGTCTTGCTTTGAACCACAATCCTCTGGTCTCAACCTCCGGAGTAGCTAGGATTACTGGCGTTAGCCACTAGCACCTGGCTCATATTTGAATTTAGTGAACTTAATGACACTATGTAGACAAAGAATGGAAATTTGAATCAAATGATGACATTGCAGCTTTTCAGAAAAATTGAGGTAGGAATAAATATGTCCTCATTTTTCCATGTTGTTATATTAATGACTTATGAACTATGGGACACTTACATTAGCATCCTCTGCCATCTGTGTAAGTGTTATTTAGTATTAGGAATTGTTCATAGAGAAATAGAGAAGGACTGAGATTTTTAGAAAGCAAAGGATATCAGGTATGAAAGAACAACATAGAAGGAGATAAAACTTATCACACAGAGATTAAGAACTAGCCTAAGTGATTCAGAATGCTAAAGGCAATGAGGAATGAGCCTAGTTGATAACTAGTTCTTCAATAATCCAAAATGGTTCCCTAGAACAGTTTCTGGTATAATTTAGTTATTATTATCATTTATTTCTTTGAGCTGGAGTTATTCCTTCAATTCTGTTAAAACTATTAATTAGCCTCTGCCTTTTTGGTGCCATAACTGACCAAAAAAGATTTCCAAATCTCACTTAGATATCCTTCTCATTGTGATTAGAAGTGACCACTCAAAAGCATGGAATCTTTGAATTTCCAGGATTAATCTTCACCTGATATCTAATCACATTCCTGACACTAATTGCCGTGACCTGTTAAAAAAAGGTTTTTGCTTTTTTTTTTTTTATAAAAAAAAACACAGTATCCTAATATAGGTAAAAAAATGAATTAAGGACTACTGTTAGGTAATAGTTGGAAGGAGCAATTATACATTCCAAGTATGGATCATCAATTCGGCATTTACTAGCTAAGTGACATTTTTGCCAGTCCTGGGGCTTGAACTCAGGGCCAAGGAAATGTTCCTGACGTTTTGCTTTTTTTTTGCTCAAGGCTAGCACTCTACCACTTGAGGCACAGCACCACTTCCAGTGTTTCTTTTTCTGTTTATGTGGTATAGAGGAATTGAGCCTAGGCTTTCATGCATGCTAAGCAATCACTGTACCATGAAGCCACATTCCCAGAACCCTAAATGACTTTCTTAAGATGACATTACTTTTTCTTTCCATTACTTTGTATTATAATTTGGGCCAGGTCGTAGAAAAGGAAGTGGAAAACAATACTAAGTCCAGTAAGGTTGACATTCCTATCATATCACTAAGGAAGTACAGTGTTTACCTGCAGGACACATAGGGCTGTTGCATGTGACATTATTGAAAACACTATTAACAGCTCAGACATCCAAAACATTCTGCTTCCACTGTCAAGGTCAAGAGCCCAATATCTAAGCCTTTTTGTTGATTGGGTGTGTTTCCTAGGAAGGAAGAAGGAGGAAGTGGAATATGATGGTTGAAAAATATGTATATTTCCTCCCTGTCCACATTTTTTGCAATTTTAAAAAAAGTGCTACTGATGAACTCCCACCTACATCTAATTGACTATGCTGTCTGCACAAGATGTAGAAAAATGACATTTATCCTGGTGGATATTCACATATATTAACAAAATCCAGTTCTGGGGAAAAAAAGATACTAGGTAAGAAAGTATAAAGCATTGTCTATTAAATGGTTTCTTTTCCTAGCAGAACAAAATGTAATATTGAAATGATTACTCCAGCTTTCTTTGAGATTTTATGCTGTTTTAGTATCAAAATGTTCTCTAATTCCTGTAACATCCAAAAATAAAAGACATGATTTGAAGATCTCAGTAGTTTTAGAAACAAAGCTACTTAATACCTTCCTTCCTGCAGAGACATGTGATGGCAAGTATGATTGATTCTATTATAGTTCTCTTCATTTTCTTCTTTATCTCAAGGATCACATAACTTGGCATATTACTCTATGTCTTGCATCAGCTTCTGTAGGTGACATTTACCTCTACTGTGCAAAGTCAAGTTGGGTCATGTGACTTACTTCAGCTTACAATAATCAACCAGAAGTGGTCAAAGACTATTTCTAGAGGAATATTTCTATCTCCTTGTCTGGGTCTATTAGCGGGCTTCTTTTCCCTTAGCAATAAAAATAGCATATTTCCAGAGGGAGTCTTCTTTCAACTTATATACTGTAAGAATATAGAATGTGAAATTGAGGCAAAACTCAAATACAACAACATATGTATAATACAGCAAGAATTAAGCTAATATTAGAATAAAATATTAAGATGTTAGTTTCTTACCATTCTTGTATACCTTTTTGATAGTTGACTATAGCACACCAGAATTTAACAATTACTAAACAAGAACTAATCAAAAAGATAACACTTCCTGTTTGATGCTATTACATTTTTATTTTATAAATAATCATTCTCCATGTGATCACTTGTGGGGTTATCTTTTTCTATAAATGTGTTTAATCACTCTAGACCACTGTATCTAATATCCACAATCATTATCCAGAGCTTGTGATTGAGATGAGGAAGAACAAAATGTGTAGATTTCTCCTTCTCTTTTCCTCTTCTCCTTTTTCTAGCGTGAATTCTCATCCTTTCTACAAATTCTTCTATTAATAAAGGTAGGGTGACACTGTGGATATCAAGCAAAAGGCTTCAAAGCCAGAATTTCATTCATTTAGAAATAGATGTAGTAAATCAGAGTGGCTCAAGGAAGAGTAAAAGCAATATTTCCCCTTTCTTGTTTCCACAATAGAGACTGAATATGAGTCTAAATATCTAAGAAACAATTTACCTTGGGTAATTTTTTTAAATATATTTTAAAATAAATAATAAATTTAAAAATTAAAAACATTTTTAAAATAAGTAGTAAATTGTTGTTTGCTTTTGGAAGGCATGAAATAAGACTGCATTAACATTGTGTGAGTTGAGAGGCTAAATTTTATCAGAATTTAAACATAATGAAAAATTGCTGATTTTAAGATAAAAAGCTTAAAGGTACAATTTTAAAGTGACATGCACACAGACTCAACAATGACTCAACTACAATAAGAAGTTCATCTAATTCAAATAAAGATGTTTCAGAAATAGATTAGACACAAAAAGTTAGAAAAAGAGAACCAGAATTGGGTGGTGCATTATTTAAAAATAGAAGTCAAATAAATATTAACCATAATTCCAAAATAATAGCAATCATGAAAAGAGAAGATTTTAAGAAGAATGTATAAGAAGTGATAGTGCCAGAAATGCCTTTGGAGCTGCTCTCTGAGATTTAGGGTTTCTAGTACATGACAATTCGTATGACTGGTTTGGTGGAGAAATATTGTTTGTTTTTCTTTGCTATGGAAGGTTTTTTTTGACCTTTGGTTATAAAAGAGTGTTTAGCTGGGAACAGTGTTCATGGTTGATAATTATTTGTCTTTAGGGCATGGCATACATCATTCCAGGCACTTGCTTTAATTGTCTCTGCTGAGAAATCTGAGGTGATTCTAACTAGTTTCCCTTTATAAGTGATTGATCTTTTCTCCTTGACAGCTTTAAGCTTCTTTTCCTTGGTCTGAATTGATACTGTGCAGATTATAATGTGACAGTGGGATGTCCTGTTCTGGTCTGGTCTGTTTGGGGTGGTAAAATCTCCTTGTATCTGAATAGGCCTATCTTTTTGCATGTTTAGGAAGTTCTCTGCTAGGATCCTGAAACAAATTTCTTAGACCATTAACGTCTATTTCTAGGTGCTGCTCTACACACATTTTCCTCACATTAGGACTTCTGATGGTGTCTTCCAAATATTGAATAGATATATCATATTTCTTGAGTTTGTCTTAGGTAATTGTTCTTTCTCTATAACACCTAGGCTGTCTTCAATACCCGAGATTCCATCTATTGCATGGTCTAACCTACTGTCAAGACTTTCTTCTTTGTGTTTTATTTCTTTTCCTTCTAATTGATCGGCTTTGATGGCTTCAAATTTTTTGTTGGAGCTTTGTTTTAGGTCTTGGATTAACTTCTTTACTTCCTTAATTTGGTGTTCTGTGCTTATTCTCAAATCACTTAGTCGATTGGTGATGGTTTCCTTAGACTCCTATTCCTTCTGGTGGTCTCCATTCATCATTCCTTTTGTGGTCTCCTAGAATTCTTTCAGCTGTCTGTTTATGGATTCCATGAATGCCTGTATTGATCTTTGTCTATTCTCATCCCACTCTCGCAATTCCTGTATTACTCTTTGATTAGCTTCCTCATGTTCATGCAATTCCTGTAGTTCTCTTTGACTGTTCTCAGCCTGCTCACACAATTCCTGTGTATCTCTTTGTCTATTCTCAGGCTGCTCATGTAATTCTTTTCTTTCTCTTTGACTGTTCTCAGCCTGCACACACAATTTCTGTATTTCTCTTTGACTGTCCTCAACCTGCTCATGCAATTCCTGTATCAATCTCTGAGTAGCTTCTTCATGCTCACCAGATTCCAGTATGAATCCTTGGTTTGCCTGTCTCTATGTATCACACTCACACTCGTCCTTTGCAGGTTTTCAATCTTTACATTCACCGTGTTTACCAATAGTGTTTGTAGAGATTTTTGGGAACTCTCCTCTGGATTATTTATTAACTATTCTGTCAACTGATTATCATGATTGGGAGTTCAGGTATCTGGACTTACCATTTCTCTTGTGTTTTTCCGGCTTGTTCTGCTCATTTGGTATGAAAATAACACCAATTTTGTGCTAGAACACCATTTAAAGGCAAGCATCAACCAAAGTCCTGTAGTAGCACAGTCAAAAGACTGCAGATACAATCTAGTTCATCAGATAAAATTTATTCAATATCAAACAACTATGGATTAATGGGCTAAGAACAACAAAGCAGAATTTGGCAAATCAGAAATTATTAGTTTTAAGGAGAAATGTGGGGAAAAATAGGATTAGAGGGATGTGGACAGATAAAAGGAGAGTTAATTTAGCCAAGTCCTAATCTCATAGAGGAAAATGGATTGAACAGAATGATAGGACAGAGATTAAGAAAAAAAAATAAACAAGAAAAAATGAAAAAAAATTTAAATTAAAAAATTGAAACACTTAACAAGTATGTATGTTTAAATATGATATTGAGAGAAGAAAAGGATAGGATGTGAGGAAGGCAAGGATAGAAAGGAGACATGAAAAACTAAAAAGAAAAATTTTCAAAATTAGTTACCTTAAAATTATATAGGTATAAATTGGTAATACTGATATTAAAGAATTTAAGACAAAGAGGGTGTTAATTAAATAATAAATTTCTGGATTAAGTGTGTACACAATGGTAGATAAAGTCTAATTATCAAAGATGGGTAAATATCTGGGGATTATCAGAACAGTAATTAAGTCTTACAAAAAAGAAAGGAATAAAAAAGGACCAAAAAGTCAGGAGTAATAACAAAAAGAGCACACCCATATACAGACCTAAAATTAAAATTATGAGAGGGAAAAGATTAGTAGAAAACAATTTATAAAAAATTAAAAATAAAAATGTTAAAAAATATTCTTTAATTTTTTTCGGGGTGTGTAGAATGGGAAGACCCTGTTTCTCCCCTGTGTCTGTAACCAGTCTCTTGGAGTCTCTGGCTGGCTTGTGGTGTTTGGTTTTCCTGTGGCTTGATTGGTTTTTTAAGTCAGTTTGTTTGACCAGGCAGAAAAATTCTCTGCATTACCCAGGATTTTGTGAACCACCTCCTAGGCTAGTTCAGTGAGAGGGAAATCTGCTTTGAGTGTCACAAAAGAGGGAGATGGCTGTTTCCTCTAGTTTGGAGATGCTGTGATGAGGCTAGGTTGAGGCCTTTCAGCAAACAGTAGCTTTTGACTGAGGGGCTAGCTCCTGAGATACTCACAGAACCCAGCCTGGAGCCATTCTCAAGGTTTATGTTTACTGAATTTCAATTGATTGTCTAGGCTGCCTTAGGGATGGGAGGAACCTGACTCTGTTTACCTAGTGAAGAAAGTCACTCCTCCAAGGGCAGGGCTTCCTTGCCTAGGCTGGTTGACTTTCCCTTGGTTGGAGGTGAGCCTGACAGGTCAGGTCAAACTCCTGTGACCTCCTAAATGATTCTTGTTTTCTTCCAATGCCTGAGTTGGAGATAGCTGTTCAAATAAGTCTTTGTCAGTATCAAAGATATCTCTGATGTTGGTGGCAGGGAGGGGATGCCTTCCCTCTTCTACTTCCTGGGAAGGAGTGAGGATGTCAGGGTTCTACTACCACCAGAGTCTTGGTTCCTGGACCGTCTCTGGTCTGTGATCTGCAGGATGAAGTTATCTGCTCCTTGTCATTTCTTATTGTTGAGTAGAATCTGCTCGCCCTCTGTGTCTGGCTCCTTTGACCCATGAATCTGTGTTGTATGTATGGTGGCTATAACCACTGGCTCTGTTGCCACAGCCGCCACAGCCATGGCTACCAGCACGTGCTTAAATCTGTCTCCTTGCCTGGAGTTTCCCTCTCTGGCGAAACTCTCTGTACTATGATGGCACACTTGGTGTGTTTCTGTAGTCTAGGACTGTTTACTTGAACACTAAACTTGCTTTCTATGACAGAGCTTGTTTAGCCTCCAGATTCTCCTCTGCCATCTTCCTCTGAACACATTTTTGCCTCTTATTGAAGTATATCTGATATTTTAAAGTAGATTTGTCCAAATATAAAATAATTTAATCAATCATTTCATTAGGACAATGTTGATCAGATTTATTTCCAGTAAATCTTATCCCTTATAATAAAGGAGAGCATGCAATGTCAGTCTCCTATTAATATGACAAAATACTTTATCAAATTAACTTAAAAGGAGGAAAGATTAATCTTGGCTTCTGATTTTATACATTTCAATTTACATTTCTTATCCTCATTGTTTTGGGTTGGTGGTGGTACAATACCTGATATCTGGAACATGTGATGGAGTATGTGTATTCATGGAAGCCATGAAGTAAAGAAGAGGAGGAATAGGATTGAGAAAGGGAGAAAGAGGAGGAGGGGAAGAGGGAGATGGAGAAGGAAAACTAGGAGGAGACAGAGAAGTAAAAAAGGAAGAGGAAGAAATGACTTTGATCTTAACATCCTCTTTGATCACAAGTTCTTAGTGACCAAATCTCTACGACAATGCCCACTTGAAAGGGTTTATCTCTGTATGGCAACATAGTGAAATCTAATTATTAATCCCAATCCTTTATAATTTCAGATTTAATTTCTAGAGTGGGGTGGTAGATCTTTCTATACAATTGCAATAACTTCTGTTCCTAAATATTAGAGATGGTATTTGGCACAGAGGTGGTTTGGTTATACCATTGTTGGAGAAATGAATAAAACATTTTGAGTGCAAATACATTTTATTTAACAGATAATGAAGCTTCAAGAGGTTTCATTTTGTGACCTTCCAAAATGACTATTCCATATAACTCATAATGACTTGAATTTTTCATAATTTTATGGCATTTCCATTCAAGTACTTGTCATCTATAGTGAGGTTCTTTCTTTCAAGTTGAGGGAAAAATAAATACTCTCATGATCTTTTAATTATTCTATAGAGAGTAGGTATAATATGTATTTCCTACCATTCAAAAATAAGCTATCTTTAAGTCTAAAGGAATAATTGGATAAGTGATGGAATATCTTGCTTCAGTTATCTTATACTGAGATTGATTCTAAAAATCACTGTTGACATAAATACATGAAATTCAATGTTACTCTGAAATGACTTGGTGATCAAACCTCAGAAATACATGACCAGTAACTAAGATTTTTATATACTCAAAAAATGTATGGGGTTGGGAAGGTGGCTCAGTGGTAGAGCACTTGCCTTGCATGCATAAGGCCCTGGGTTCGATTCCTCAGCACCACATAAGCAAAAATAAAAAAGCTGGAAGTGGCACTGTGGCTCAAGTGGTAGAGTGCTAGCCTTGAGCTGAAGAGCTGAGGAACAGTGCCCAGACCCAGCGTTCTGGCCAAATGACCGGACCCCCTTCCCAAATGTATGAATCTACATTTTTATGTCAAAAAAGTTTAGGTTTAAAAGAAGAGAAAATCATGTGACCACAGTAGATAATATTTACTTTAATGAAAAATTGCCTGACAGAGCATTCAACCTGACAGAGCCTATTGCTTTTAGCTTACATGAGAAATTTGATTAACAATCTCTTTTTTGCTTTTAATTAATAGATTATTTCAATTTGTCCAAAGATTCTGTCATTTAAACCTTTGAGTGTATATTTTTTCATAAAAATGAAAACTATTTTTCACATTGCAGGTTCAAGTTTAATAACTAAATAAATATCTAAGTGTTAATTTGTTAAATTGAGCCTCTAGAACTCAAATAATATGAAATTCATTTTATTTTTGGATACATTAATCCTGTGCTAAATATGAGTGTCTCAAGCTTGTAATCCTCACTACTCAGTAAGCAGGGGTGCAAAGCCAGCCTTGGCACGATAGTTTGTGAGACACATCTCAATTAAACACACACAAACCACAAGACACACACACACACACCACACACAAGCCAGAAGTGGAATTGTGGCTCAAACGATAGAGCAACATACTTGAGGGAAAAAAAAAAACAAACAAAAACTAAAGGATAGATCTTGAATTAAAATCACAAGAACAACATACACACACACACACATACAATATTAAGTCTAAATGCTTATTTTGATTTGAAGAAATAAACAATGTTATGAAAAGTAATATTTGTTACATATCTTGCAATGTTTGTGAAGTTTTTAGTACAATTTGTCTTAAGATACAACATAGGTTATTAAAATTAATATTAATTTAGTTAATATTTATAACTACTCATAACACCTTGGAGTACAACAGTTGGTATTTTTTCCATAGCCATAAGAGATATTCTGAGTAAAACAAAGAGAGGAAGATTGGAAGAAAAAAGAAAGAAAGAAAGAAAGAAAGAAAGAAAGGAGAAAAAGAGAGAGAGAGGAAGAGATGGAGGGAAGGAAGGACGAAGGAAAGAAGATAGGAAGGAAGGAACGAAGGAAGGAAGGAAGGAAGGAAGGAAGTATGGAAGTATGGAAGGAAGGAGGGGAGCGAAAAAGGAAGGGACAAAACCATTTAATTTATAGAATATATTTAGCCCAACAAAAACTTTATATAATGAATCCTTTAGTAAATTCAAGTTTGCAATTTTCACTTCTTTGAATGTTCTGGATGGATGAATGTAAGCAACAAATGAAGGATCATAAATAAACTCATGAATCTGTTTGCATCTGTAGTAATATGTATGCAAATCTTTTTCGCATTTTCTATACATCACCAAATAAATATTTGCCAACAATTTACACTTAGGTATAAATATTCGAAAAATTGATTAAACCAAAGGATGTCAATATATTATATAATGTGAATACAAGGATTTGTAGTGCTATTAATATTACAGTCTTAATGTTATATTAATTATTAAAATTTTATTATGTATTTTATCAGAGAAATTAGCATGCTCTGATTTTGGTGTCTGAGTCCTAATAGCAGAAAGTAATTAAAATCAAACAGATCTGTATTTATTGGCTCAAATGAATATTTCTGAAAGCAATTAACTCATCGGAGATTGTTCATATACATCAGAAGGTCCTTAAAAAGACTGTGCCACATTTACATGATGATCTATGATGTGATTCAAGAGCCACTAAACAATCATATTTCACTTTGCTATCACTATAATTATTCCCATTGTAAAAAGAATTATTCATATACATCACATGATATAAGTTTGTCCTTAAGTTATTATCTTCTATGAAATAATATCCAAATGATACTCTACACTGAGTTAAAGCAAAAATTGCAAAGTGTATTGGACTATGTAACTCCTTCCAGATACACATGTTGAAATTCAATTCCCCCTTCTGGTGATATTAAAATCAACCTTTCAGAGATGACACTACAATAATGATCCTGATGAAAGAAGCCCAATATAATTATTCTGCCATGTGAACGTCCAGCAAGTAGATTATAATGCCCCCATAAGATAAGGAATTGTTTGAACAACCATTTGTATAATTAATATTCGAGCTTCTAGCATATGGGTAATATACTCCTGTTGTTTTTAAGCCACTTACTTTGAAGTATTCTCTTATAAAAGCCCAATGGCTGACAAAGGCAAAGTAATATTTAGTTAATATCACAAATTCTGACAAAAATATTCATAAAATTTGATTATTTGAATTTTATTCTCCAAGTCTACAGGTTAAAAATATTTTAAAATGGGAATTGAATTGAGGTTCAACTCTATTCATCTATCCTAATTAAATTTTAATATTTTTATTATCTTTAAGTAGTTGTACATTCACTGAGTTTATGGATACAGTGTATCTTGATCACTGTCACCTCTTTCAACATTCTCATCCACCCCTCCCAAACAACCCCAATCGTACGTATCTCAATATTATGTTATGGAATCACTTGCCATTTAACAAAGCAGTTTATGTGTACAATGCACCTGGAATTGTGTTATCACTTCAACATCTTCACTCCCATTTCACACTACCCTTTCCTTTGTATATTTCAATTCTTGGAAGTATACAATGGATTCTTGCCTGTATACTATCCTTTTCACCTTCAATTTCCTACCCCTCACATATTGCCCCCCACTGTCCTTTCTTGCAGTACATATTTATTGGTAATTATTTTGTTGTGCTGTGACTTAATCTTTTAAGAGAATTATGGAATTTTCACTCTCCATGGACTCTGACATTTCAGATAGTTCATTTGTTCCTCCTTGCATACCATCCAGTGTGTTTACTTTTATATTTATAGGCACCTTCTATCTACCATAAATGAGGAAAATCATGTAAGCTAAGTTTCTCTGAGTGGGCTTTATTTCACTTAAGATTATTTATAATTGTTTCATTTCCCTTAAGGATGGTGCAATATTATTCTTTCTGATGGATGAACAGAATTCCATAATGTATGCATATATATGTATATATGTACATATATACACACATATATAATTGTAAATTGGGATCAATAACATTAGGTATATATATAATATATATATATATAATTTATATATACATATGTTATTCTTTATCTCTTTTTACAATGAGAGGCATCTGGGCGGCTCCCTTATGTTGGCTAGAGAAAATAATGCAATAATGACCATGATTTTGCTGGTAGCTTCAGTTTGGCCTTGTTTCTGCTCCATTGTATAAATGCCCGTAAGTGGAATGCTGGATCATAGGTAGCTCTCTATTCAGTTCCCTAAGCATTTTCCATGGTGTTTTCCAAAGGGATTGAAAAAGATTACGTTCCCAACAACAAGGTAATAGATTTTCCTTTGGGTCACATTTATCAATAACTGTGATTGTTCATTTTTTCATAATGACATTGTAACAGGGGTGAGATGAATCTCAGTGTTATTTGGATTTACATTTCTTTTATGGAGAGAGATGTGTCTACTTGTCATTCTTACTTCTTCTTCTAAGAAGTATTATCCCATATATTAATTGGGTTCTTGTTTATTTGAGGGTTTATTTTTGTTGGGTTTAACTTTTTGATCTCTAAATATGGGTTAATTATGAAACCAATTGTCTGATGCTTAGCTAGTAAAAATATTCTTCCATTCTGTTCTCTTTCTATATATCCTGCTAACTTTTTCCTTTGGCATGAAGAAAATCTTCAGTATGATGCAATTCTATTTACCCAGAAAATTCTATTACACCATTCATAAGGAAATGGAAAGACTTGGACCAAACGTATATTAAGTGAAGGAAGACAGACTCAAAGAAATATAAGTTGCCTGATTTCTCTCATTTGTTGTATTAGAATGTGCCTCTAATTCTAAAAGTAAAAACACTTGGATGGTAAAAGAGAAAACATTACACTTGCACATGATAAATTATAAGGGATTCTAAACATTTATACAGTGAGGTCAAAGGAGGCTGCCTTTTTGAGAAGATCACCAAGGGTAAATAGCTATAAGAATATCATCATATAAAATAATGTTCATTAAAATAATCTCCAAGAAATGACAATGAGAGTTTTTTTTTTATTTTGCTTTTTCCTTCTGTGTTCTGATGCTGTATTTTTTATATTTCTGCACCTTTTGTCTCATATGTAAGTTTGGAAAGCGCAATGGGGAACACAGAGGTGGTGAGACACAGGGTTAACAAATACAGCAGTGCTACTCAATAGACACTGCATTGTAAATGAACTATACAACTTATGGGGGAGGGAGGTTGAAAGGGAAAAACTGGGAGGATATGAGGGTAGACGTGACACTGTTCAAAAAGAAATGTGCTCATTATTTGACTTATGTAATGATAACCCTTCTGTACATAATCTTTACAAATTAAAAATGGACCTCATAAACAGGTCAGAGTAGCTATACTAATATTAGATAAAATATGCTTTAAATTAAAAGTAGTATGAAAGTAAAAAGAGACAAAGAACGATATTACATATTCATAAAGAAAACTCTCCATCAGAGGGATATAACAATTTTAATTATCAATGCCTTGTATCCTAGAGCTCCCAAACTCATCAGACAAATACTACATACCCTAAAAACATGCATACATCCAAATACATTGTTGGTTGCTTGAACACATCATTTTTACCTCTGGACAGGCCACCCAGGTAAAAACTTACGAAAAACTTCAGAGCTAAATAACTGCATTGACAAGCTATACCTAACAGATATCTACAGACTATTTCACCTAACAGCTTCACAATACATATTCCTCTCAGAAGCCCATGGAACATTCTCCAAAATAGATCATATCTTAGATCACAAGGAAAGTCTATGAAAATTCAAAAACAAAAATGAAATTACTCTTTACATCTTGTCAGACCACGATGGGACCAAATCAGATCTTGACATCAAAAGTCATCACAGAAAATTCTGAAACTCACAGACTGAATAACACATTGATAAATCATGAGCGAGTCACTGAAGAGATATGAAGAGAAGTTGCAACGTTTATGGAATTCAGTAGAAGCAAACATACAAAATACTACCACCTCTGGGACACAAAAACACCGGCAGTACTCAGAGGAAAATTTATGTCTTTGAGTATGCATATCAACAAATTAGAACCATCTTGAATCAGCACTAATGATGTGGAACTAGGTCTTTGAAAAACAGGAACAAGCCAAGCCAAAAACTGGTAAACAGAAATAATACAAAGTAGATTAAAGAAATAAATGAATTAGAGTCTTAAAAATGTACAATCATAATTGACATTTATCTACTAGAAGCTCACATATTTGCCCGATGAATGTCAACCTAGCTATTTTCAGGGATAGTCTCAACCAGCTAAAACCAGTGAACAAAACAAACTTCTAGGATTCTAAGAAACAACATTTTTTTTGCCTTTTTAAAATAAATTTACTCTGCTGTTCTTATTAAGGTGATTTATAGATGGATTACAATTACATGAGTCAGGTAAAGAGTACATTTCCTTTTGTGAAATGTCTTCAGTTCCCTCACTTGTTTCCAGTCCCACCCTCCTGTCCCCACCCATGTGTTAAATAGTTCACTTTCATCAATGTGCAATTTTTCGCTCTTTTCCCTAAAGCTCTGTGCCCACCCCTCACCTTCCTGAAGATGTACAATAAAAACACCAGGCATAAGGTAAAGAAGAGAGAATTATCACAAAGTATAAACAATAAACAAAAAACAAAAAGTTTTCTGTTTCCATATCTCATAGTTTGTTTGCATATATATATCTTGTTATATAAATATAATTGTTTTTTATCATAAAGTTAATTCAGGGATTAAGGTGTGATAGCATAATTTTGCTTTCTATTTAATAATGCTTTTTATTTTAATATGAAAATTGTAAGTAACACAATTCAAGTCCTACTGAAATTTATAGGCTTAGATTTAAAGTTAAATTTTCAAAATGCCTAATATTTCCATTTTGGCAACCAAAATGAAAAACAGGCATGTTTTATCCTCAAGAATGTCATTATTTCATATGTAAAAAAGTAAACTACATGTAATATTAATTCAGTGGAAATGAGCAATCAAAAAATTATGCAATGCATCAATTCCATAGATTATGAAATTTATTGATAAAATTAATAAAACTTGTTTTAAGTAGATTACTTAAGACATGAAACAATGATAATTTTCTTTTCTAGGTGAAGTTGATATAGAAATTAGAGTTCTGTGTTCTTGATACATGTCGATTTACACACATGATTGGCTCATCTCTGTTATTTGAAGATAACTGAGAACAGGACTAGAATTTAAAAAAATCACGCAAATGCTTAGCTGTATTTTGTGACTAAATATCACTTTATTTTATTTGAAAAATCTGGTAAATTTACTTAAATCACATCTACAATAATGAGAAATAAACAGCCCCTAGCTCCTTAAAAGACAATAAGAAAAAAGGAAACAGAAAAAAATTGAACTTCATTTTGCACGTGGTCTTTGTATATTTTGGTTCTTTGTAATTGTGGATTATGTGACTATCCCATGAATTTGGGCTCAAATCTGAATGGTTATTGGAAGAAAATTTCAAAATGTAGAGCAGCTAACACAGCTGTGCAGTTGTTTGTAGGTTTCAATACATTCGCAGCTGGACATCAACTGTACAAAGGAAATAATTCTACTGTTTTGCAGGCAAGAATGTGATGAAAAGCATAGTTTTAGCTTCTTAGATGAAATAAGAAGACCACACTTTAAAAGATGACTAAAGGATCAGCCTTTTGAATAACAGTGCCATTTTTAGGGGGGGTCCGGTCGTGGGGCCCGAACTCTGAGCCTGGGCGCTGTCCCTCAGCTCTTCAGCTCAAGGCTAGTGCTCTACCACTTGAGCCACAGTGCCACTTCTGGCTTTTTTTCTTTTTGCTTATGTGGTGCTGAGGAATCAAACCCAGGGCCTCATGCATGCAAGGCAAGCACTCTACAATTGAGACACCTTCCCAGCCCCAACAGTGCCATTTTTAAGGCACTCTAGATAAT
Source organism: Dipodomys spectabilis (assembly GCF_019054845.1). NCBI lineage: Eukaryota > Metazoa > Chordata > Mammalia > Rodentia > Heteromyidae > Dipodomys > Dipodomys spectabilis. The sequence goes on along the minus strand of NW_024870819.1, from coordinate 706,050 downwards.
TCAATTCCTGCATCCCTCCACAAACATTAATGCCATTCACAAATCATTGCTGAAGGGAATTTCCAGTTTTATTTGATATTTCAAATTGCTTAGGAGTAACAGAAAAAATAATTCAAGTTGTTGAGAAAATTTACTTTAGAATAAGCAAACAAATCAGATTCAATTCCATAGCATAACCTTTACGAAAAATGAATTAAGGAATATGGCATGTCCTTTGTAATTTAATATCAGTAATTAGGGCAAAATGCCAAAATCAGACTCTAAAAAGAAGTCTTTGTTAAGATATATTAACGATTACCTACAGACAGGTAATTTTACCTACATTTTCTATTATATGATAACATATTTTTGGCTGCTAATCAGAGAGACTCAAAATTATTTTTAATTATGATATGAAAAATGCATCATCATGAATAAATGAAATCAGGGAGTAGATGGCTCGAGAGCTGGTTGGTTCTGTTAAATATTCTCATTATTCTGAATTTCTGGTGTTTTTGTATGTGTGGTATTATGAATGTATTTTATGTCTGGGCAGGAAGATTGATTATTAGATCATTGTCTGATACCCAATGTCAGGAACCTAACCTGAGTGAAAGTGGTAAATGTGTGTGTGTGTGTGTGTGTGTGTGTGTGTGTGTGTGTGTGTGTGTGTGTGTGTGCCTGGCAGTCTGTATTTAGAAGGAAGTGTCTTATTTCTCTCAGGGTATATACTTAATTCTATTAGTTTTATTACATTAACGACAGCAGATAAACATAATTAACATTTTGAAACATATGTTTATATTCTTTTGATTGCATGAACAAACTAAAAATTTATATTTGGGGTATGAGTTTTGTGGAAGGTCAGCTGAAAGTTTATACATTTGGAATCTTGAGAAAGTTATCAATTATGAGAATTTCAGTATAGAACAATTTTAGACAACACTTGCAAGGACATGTAATCCTATATGAAAATGAAACATTTATTGATTTTTCCATAGCTACAGTATTCTATAAATTTGTAGGAAAACAAGTTAAATTATGGAAACATAAAAGTAATGTGACTATTTATTTCCATTTTAGTTTTGTCAAGTCAAAATATCATTTAGTTTTACTGTATAGGAAGGAAAACCCTAAATATTATAGTTTGTGTCATATTTCATATTAGGAAGCTTTCTTTGTATCAATAAGTTTATTTCTTTTGTTTCTGCTTTCCTATTCATAATTCTGTTTCTCATAGTAGTTTTCTAAGGACTTTTTCTTTCTCCCAATTTGGGGCTTGAACATAACTCATGCTCAGTTTGCTAACAGTAGTCAGTCTACCATTTGAACCATGTCCCAGCCCAGAAATTTTTGTAGTTAATTGGAGGTAGAACCTCATGAACTTTCCTACCAGACAGAAAACCATTATCCCCCAAGTCTCATCTTCCTTAATCACTAGCATTATAGAGATGAGTCATGGACCCCGAGAGTCAATGACTTTTCATGTCTAATAGAATACACGTTTGCTAGTAATTGTAATAATAAACGACCACAGCTTGAGTGCATTAACACTGTAAATACATGTCCTCTGAGTTGGTGAAACTAAAACTCCAAGATCAGAGTTTGCTTCTTCTGAGTCCTCTTTCCTTGGCCTATTCAAGACCTTCTGCTTCTCTTGGAGGAGACTTCAACTTCAATGCTACCATTGAGATTCTTTTTCCACATGCAGTCACTTTCTAAGACAATAGGTTTTTGATCTTTAGTATGATTTCAGTGGGACAATATCCAACACATAACATATTACTTAATGGATGAAAGAAAATCTCTAATAGGAAATCATTTGTTTGTGGCACGGAAGTTATGGTTATACTTTTTAAAAATAACAAAAAAAGTAAAGGCTTTATTAGAGCTTGTTAAATGAGTGTGAAATCTTGACCTTAGACATGCCAAATTCTTACCCTGGCACACACTTAAATTTCTAGGGGAACTGGAGGATTGAACCCAAAACCCTATACTTGTGAAACAGCATCTCTACTACTACCATATCTGCAGATTATAATTGGATTGCTTATTTTGAGGCAGTATCACTATGCCTGGGTATTCTTGTACTGTGGTCCTCCTAACACAAACATAAAACATTGGACCCAGCAAATGGTTAGAGTATCTGAAACTTCATTTTGTGTTTGGGCTTGCTTGGAGCTGGAATTCTCTAATCTCTGTTTTCCAAGTAGATAATATAGGTTTGAGCAACTTTATCCAGTAAAAGTATGCAATTTCAAAATATCTTGATATTGCCTATATTTGTGCTTAACATATATAACTAACCATAATTTTCTCCCTCTTTTTTTTAGTACTCTGAGTTGAAAACATTGACTTTCTTGATATACATGGCTTTGTTTTAGATGAAATCCCATCACAATAAAAAAAAAATCCCCTAAAAGTTTATGTCAAAAATCATGGAAAAGAAGGTTTCAGTTTGGAAAAAAAACACTGTTCCTTAAGTTATAAATGCAGTGTATTTATAGTGTTCATCAATGCTTTCTTAAGTATGAGGAGGAAGGCAGAAATGTGAAAGATGTCAGGTCTCTGTAGGAATTCTGTAGTTGTCTCTTCATGTTATCTTCCTTCATTAAAGCTTGCTTTATTAAAACGCTCTGGGTGTATATTGGTTGGACTGATTGGTAATTTTTCCAGGATATGAAGCTGATTTTAGAAGGCTGATGGTGTGGTAAATAAAGGCATGATTAGAATGAACACAAATATTGCCACAGAATGAGCTGACCAGGTTTAACTGCTGTACAGCAAAACAAAGCAAAGTTTCAATTCTGACGATCCACATTGGAACATATATAGATAGATACTTATACGTATACATATAAATATACATATACATACATACATGAACAATTAAATCTCCAGTAGACTATAGAGAAAGTTGGTGTGACAAGTATTAAACTACATCAAACTGGTTGCAGGTAATGTCCATTAAAATATATATAGTTTAGCATAGATTTTGTAAACAATGAAAATTCTTCATTATATACTTTACAAATATCCTTAGTAGGTTTTAAGTTTTTTTATTGTAAAAATACTCTACAGAGAGGTTACAATTACATGGGCAAGAAAATGAGTACATTTCTTTTTTTTGGGGGGGTGGCAGGGATTCAAGTCGTGGGGCCTGAACTCTGGGCCTGGGTGTTGTCCCTCAGCTCTTCAGCTCAAAGCTAGCGCTCTACCACTTGAGCCACAGCTACATTTTTGGCTATTTTTGCTTATGTGGTGCTGAGGAATCGAACCCAGTGCCTCATGCATGCAAGACAAGTGCTTTACCTCTGAGCCACCTTCCCAGCCCCATAATGAGTACATTTCTTATCAAGCATTTTTACCTCCTCCTTTGTTTCCCCTTACCATCCCTGTCCATCTTCCCCTCCCGAACTTCCCCCAAACCCAAGCCAAAATTGTTAATTTCGTTTTTCTACATAACATCTTGTACATCTCATTGATGCAGTAGGTCCACTTATATCCCTATTTAAACAATTTGGTTTTTCCCTTCCCCTCCACAAATTATACCAACATCAAATACAGTGAAAACAGGGGTAATTTTTTTTTGCAGTAGGAGCATTTATATGATGCTGAAAATTGGAATTGCACAAAATATGCAACATGGCTAGGCACTGGTGGTTCAAGGGTGTAATCTGAGCTAGTTAAGATGCTGAGATCTGAAGATCACAGTTCAAAGCCAATCTGAGTAAAAGTTCATTAGATTCTAATCTCCAATTAACCACCAGGGCAAATGGAATTCCAGTTCAGATTGTATGTCGAGCACTGGCCTAGAACACGAAAACACCATCCGGTCCCTGAGTTTAAGCCCTGGGATCAACAGAAACTAGAACATAAAATAAAACACGAAGTTAGATATTTTATAATGAAGCACAAGTTAATATATTCTACATTGTTAGAAAGACTAGATTTGTGTTAGCTTTATAACCTACCATAATAAGTGATATTGTCCATTTATTAAACAGAAAGTCTTACTCAGATTTACAAGTTTGAAGTTTTCAGTGTATGTTTAGTTGGTTTTATTGCTTTGGGGCATGTGACAAGACTATATCAATGTGGGGAGTATATCAAAGGGAAAAGGTTTTGACCTAGAATGATTAAAAGATGAAAGAAGAAAGTAGACGAGAGTCTATGTTCTCATAGATTTCACATTGAAGAACTTAATCTCCAGAAGAACTATTCAGGTATTCTCCAGAGTCTGGTAAGAAATAGAAAGTCATTTTTCTTTAACACATAGGTCTTTCTGGAGCATTCTAGATTCAAATGGCAACATCTTCACCAATGATAATGACATGTCCAGGGGTGGAAGCAACTAGATATTTCTATAAATTCTAATTAGATCTCAGCAGACTAAATATTTTCTGGAATTCTTATTAAAATATTTCCTTGCAGACGGAGTGGGTCTTTATACTACAAATGTGTGTATCTCTCAGCATGTATGTGTGTATGTGTATGTTTGAAAAAACTAATATAACAATGTAGCAGATAAAAGTATTTAGTATGGCCTGTCATTTATCTTCTCAAACCAGGAAGGTCTGCCACAATTCCCAATCAAATCCTATCCAAGATTCAAACATTAAAGCTGTCCCAAAAGTTTTACATGCCAACCCTAATACATTCACCCTGTTTAAGTTGGCCATGCTATAGGAAAACTTTTAGTCTTCCAATTACGTTGTCACCAAGGAAACAATATACAATATTTCTTTTAAAATTACCTAGATTGTAGAACACTTTAGCCAGAAAATTGAAGGAATATACTTTATGGGATTTAATTTACATATTTAGTCACTTAGATGAATGTCCTATATCCACAACTCAGAGCTCTATTAAACTACAAAATTTCAAAACTCAGCTATTACTCATCTGTTGAATTTCTTTTTAAAGTGTATTTTAAATGACAAGGATGAAGAAATTTAAATTGGTTAATATTACCCAGTATTACTTTAATTTTTGATTAATAGTTAAAACAAACTGACAGACTATTAGTCCATCAAGATTTACAGATAAAGTGTTTGGCTTATATTTTCATTTGTTCCTCTTTTCTGGGGTGTGACATAATTTTTTTTTTCAAAAAAGCAATTTGGTCTTAACCATTACCCACAAAATTTAGGCTGTCATAGAATCAGAGAGTTTTTCTGATTACTTTAAGGCTATAGTAGGCTCATTTTATGCCAACACAAAATATAAAAACCAATGACATTTTCACTGAACAAACATTCATTAAAAATCATGAAATTATAAAGTAAAACTCCATGCCAATTTTTTTTGTCAGTCATGGGGTTTGAACTCTGGGCCTGGGCACTGTCGCTCAGCTCTTCTGCTCAAGGCTAGCACTGTACCACTTGAGCCACAGTGCCATTTCTGGTTTTTAGGACGTTTATTGGAGACAAGAGTCTCACAAATTTTTTGTCCATATAGATTTCAACCACTATCCTCAGATCTCAGAGTCATGAGTAGATAGGATTACAAGCATGAGGCACCAAAGCCCAGATCCAAGTCAATTTTAAAAAAGCAAGCTTATTGAAACTTCTGGCTTTTTCTAATAAACAAACTTATTTTTTCAGCATTAATTTATAACTATGAGTTATTTTTAGATGTAACTGGGATTTTTAATAGATTCAAATATAATTTTTACTATTACTCAGTATCTCACAAATATCCACTATCATTAACTTTGCACAAAGTCAATTATTACATACTATCTTACACAGTATTATTACACTCTATAATGCATATAGTGTGAAGTGAAAATAGTTTGGACAATTTCATATAAATAATTATGTGCTATTTTAACATTATAAATTCACAACTGTGTTTTTAAACTAAGGAAAAAAGATTTTAGTGTTAAAATCTAATATGAATGTGTAGTTTGTCCACCCAAAAAATACTCTGGTTTTTCTTCAGATCGTACAAATCTTCTGCCTTTTACTAAACCAAAAATTCTGAGTACATACAGACAAAATTATGTTCTTTTCACTAAAGACTTTGAAGTAATATCATTGGAAATAGTGAGGCAAATGGAGGAAGAATTCAACTCACATCCATCAATGTCTCTGTTATTTTGCTACTCCTCCACTAAGACCTGCCCATTCACAGTTGTCATAAAAATTCAAGTGTCTCTCTTAGAATTCTATTTGAAAAACTTCTAAATCACTGATTCTATTTGTACTTTCTCTTATATGAAACAAAATATAAACACAAAACAATTGAAATAAAATACCCACATATGTTGAAGTCACCACAGCTGGAAAAACAACCAAGAAAGTGGAACTTCCCCAGGAACAAAAACATGTTATGTACAGTTTTTTAAAAATACAAAAACCTCAAATATATGTTAATTTGTTTAGAGCTATATGGATAACTGTCTCTCAGAAATAAGTTTGTTTTAATTTGTAATTAAGTTCATCTGGGTGATCCTAATATAGCAAATCCCTTGAAAGGATCAAATTGTTTAAAACAAATGTAACTGTATATGAAGTAAGATCTGCACATATTTAAAAAAAATGCTACAGTATTAAATCACAAAAATCATGACATACTTAGCATATTCATAAATGCAATGAATAAGTCCAATAGTATCCATATTGACAACTAATATATATATAATTGATTTAACAATTATATATATTATATATATATATATATAATTGATTTAACAAGCACAAAATATGCAAGTAATAGAATCTGAGCAGTTTACATGAGTGTACCTAATATAAACCTACTCTAAATTACACTGTTTGTAGAAGACTGAACATAGGTTATCTAAAGGCAAACATAAGCACATTATATAAATGAAAGTAAAAAAATCTCATGAAAAGAGAGAATAGTAGCTTCTGGAAAATACAATTTTAATAAATGGTGGTCAAAATATTTCTAGTGCTGACAAAATTGCATACCTATTTAGTGAGTTCGAGAAAAGACCCAAGATACTCGAACTGATTTGAAAGGTTGGCAAAGTAGCAGGGTACAACTATAACATTATTATGGATGTTGGCTCTGGCATGGAATTCATTTACTCTTTGATCTGACAAACAAATATATGAGAGAACAGAACTTCTCCAACTAAATATCAGGACCTAACTAAACATATAATCAGAAAAGTCATCATGCAAGCCTTATTGCAACCTGGATAAAAAAAATCAGTCATACTGATTCTGTATTTATTGTAAATGTTGATTTCTTTCATAAATGATTTCCTTTAGCTTGCATTTTTAAAAAATTTTGTTAAGTGTGTATGGTTAACTAATTTTGGATTTCTCCTTCAATTTATTTCTGAGTATAATGTCTCACTTCAGTTACTAACACATGAAATAATGTTGTTTACAAAACAAATGCTCATAATCACTGTTTATAATTCACAGAATCTCATAAGCATGACACCAGTAAGCAGAGGTTAACATTTTGATATCATGGTCTCATGACTGATGAAGCCTATCTGCATGAGCATACTTGTACCTAGATTCCTCAGCCTAAATTTAGCCACTTTTTAAAAGTGTCACCTTTATCTGTCACCTATCAGCGATTAAACCTTAGTATAAAGCCTAAGGAAAATGATAAGGTAAGAATTTAGCATTTCTGCGTTCACTGTATTTGATGTCGGTATAATTTGTGGATGGGAAGGGAAAAAACAAATCGTTTAAATATGGATACAGGTGGACCCATTGCAACAATGATATGTACAAGTCGTTATGTAGAAAATGAACTTTACAACTTTGGTGCAGGTGGGCGGGGGGGGGGGGGAGCGGGGAGGATTGTGCAGGGGGGTGGGGGGAGGATGAGAAGGGATGGGAAGGGGAAACAAAGGTGCGGCTCGATGCTTGATAAGAAATGTACTCATTATCTTGCCCATGTAATTGTAACCCCTCTGAACAGTATTTTCACAATAAAAAATAATATAAAAAAAGAATTTAGCTTTTCTGGATATAAAGTAAACAAAATGAAGCATAAAGTAAATCACTGGTTTAAAGTCAAACTATTTCTCCAAAACATTCTAAACATTTCCTTACAATGCGTATTATTCTCAAGAAGGGAATGGGTAATGTGAGAAGAGGACTAACCAAGCATTGTCTTCAAATATACATAATTTGGATTTACCTCTTTATTTCACTATAAGCATTTTTTATTTGGAAAACCTGTTTGAATAATTGATTTCGAGATCAGGTATAATATATCCTAGTTAAATACAGCAAACTACAGTCAGAAAATGGCATATAGCAATTAAGTAAGAAAACATATTCAATAAATAGCAAAAGTATACACCTATAGAGATAATATTTTGAAGAATGCATTGAAAATATTCTAATATAATAATTAAGTTGATGGAACAACTTCACATTGACAGTAATTAACTAGAATACTTTAATGCTAATTGGACAAGATTGTCTTTCTAAATGAGCAAAATATATTTCTCCTTTTACTTTGTCAAGGAATTAACTTAAAAAAAAGAAATTAACATATGAATCTATAACAACTGGAATGAATTTTTGTCTTTTTATTAGAAATTTTAATTTCACAAAGCATTTTTAATTGTGTTATACACATATGTCCACTTAGTGTAGCTTGTTAAATTTTATTCCTGTTATTAATTTCATCATCCTATTTTTATACTTAAATTTTATTATGTGATCATACTAAGTTATAAAGTATTTGAACACATTTACTCCAAACTATTTCTCTTCATCTCCTCATTCAATATATTCCAAACTGAATAAGTTACATCTTCTTTGTGTGTGAAAATACTGTACAAAAAGGTTACAATTACATGGCCAAGATAATGAGTACATAGCTTTTTGCAGGGGAGGGTGTCTGGTCGTGGGGCCTGAACTCTGGGCTTGGACGCTGTCCCTCAGCTCTTCAGCTCAAGGCTACTGCTCTACCACTTGAGCCCCAGCCCCACTTCCAGCTTTTTTTCTTTTTGCTTAAGTGGTGCTGAGGAATTGAACCCAGGGCCACATGCATGCAAGGCAAGTGCTCTACCACTGAGCCACCTTCCCAGCACCAATGAGTACATTTCTTTTTTTTAATGTGATATATATTTTTTATTTTTTTATTGTGAAAATACTGTACAGAGGGGTTACAATTACATGGGCAAAATAATGATTACATTTCTATCAAGCTTTGTAGCCTCCTCCTTTATTTCCCCTGCCCATCCCTTCCCATCCTCCACTTGCCCCCCCCACCCAATACTCCCAGCTCCCCCTCCCACCGCCCCCTTGCCACAACAAAGTTGTAAAGTTCGTTTTCGACATAACGACTTGTACATCTCATTGTTGCAATGGGTCCACCTGTATCCATATTTAAACAATTTGTTTTTCCCTTTCTCCTCCACAAATTATACCGACATCAAATACAGTGAAAGCAGGGGTTATACTTTGGGGGAGGGACATACATAGTAACAAAGAAATGATCTTATCAATGTGTTAGAAACAATCACATGAAAGAAAAACAAAAACAACATTTGAATACATATCCTAGGGTTCATTTCCCCAACATCAACTTATCTGACTTTTTCTGCTTCACTCACACATATACTAGATACTGCAAATAAGGGAAACCATAGGACCTTTCTTTTTTGGGCTTGGCTTACTTCACTTAATAAAATTTTTTCCAAGACTTTACATTTCCTAACAAATGAGGCAATGTCATTCTTTCTGATGTAGTCATAGAATTCCATTGTGTATGTACACCACATTTTCTTGATCCATTCATCTACGGAGGGGCATCTGGGTTGGTTCCATATCTTAGCTATAGTAAACAATGTTGCAATAAGCATAGTCATGCTGTTAGCTTTAGTGTGGTCTTGTTTGTAAACATTTGGGTAAATGCCCAAAAGTAGGATTGCTGGGTCATAGGGGAGCTCTATGTGGAGTCTTTTGAGGAACCTCCATACTGCTTTCCAAAGTGGTTGAACAAGTTTACACTCCCACCAACAATGCAGTAAGGTTCCCTTCTGTCCACATCCCATTCAGCAGGAAAAAATTATATTAGGTGAAGTAAGCCAGGCCCAAAGAAACATAGGTCCCATGGTTTCCCTTATTTGCAATATCTAGTATATGTATGAGTCAAGCGGAATAGGTCAGATAATGTGATGTCAGGAAAATGAACCCTTAGATATGTATTTTAATGTTTTTTTCTTTCATGCATGTGTTTCTAACGCTTTTATAAGATTATCTCTTTGTTGCTTTGAATGTCCCTCCCCCACAGTATAACCCCTGCTTTCACTATATTTGATGTTATTGCAGTTCTTGATTTTTGCCATTATAACTGGAGTGAGGTGGTATCTCAATGGTGTTTTGATTTGCATATCTTTTATGGCGAGTGAGGATGAGCATTTCTTCATGTGTCTATTGGCCATCCTTCTTTCCTCTTCAGAGAAGTTTCTCTTCAAGTTTCTAGCTCACTTATTTATTGGGCAGTTGTTTCTTTGAAGATTTGTTGTTAGGGCACTTAATATTTTGAGTTCCAGGTATAATTTAGATATGAGCCCTTTGTTCGTTGTATTGCTAGTGAAGATCTACTCCCAATGTGTGGGCTTTCTATTGATCTTGCTAGCTATGTCCTTTGCCATGCAGAAGCTCTGCAATTTCATGCAGTCCCATTTATCCAACCTTTCTTTGATTTGTTGTGTTTCTGGGTCTCTATTAAGAAAATTTCGGCCTGTGCCAAGGAGACCTATGGTTTCTTCTATTCCATCATGTACTGTTTTCAGAGTGTCTGCTTTGATTCCGAAGTCTTTGATCCATTTGGAGTTGATTCTGGTTCAGGGTGATATATATCAGGATCTAACTTTAGTTTTCTACAAGTACTTAACCAATTTTGCCTGCGCCATTTACCGAAGAGGCTGCCTTTCTTCCATTCTATTTTTTTTAGCTCCCTTATCAAAGATTAGATTACTATTGGTCTGTAGGTTCATTTCGGGGTTTCCAATTCTATTCCAGTGGTCCTGAGGTCTATTCTTGTGCCAGTACCAAGCTGTTTTGATCATAATGGCTTTGTAGTTGAGTTTGAAATTAGGTATTGATATTCCTCCAGCATTGTACTTTCTGTTCAGCATCGTTTTTGCTATTTGGTGTCTTTTATTGTTCCTTATGGATTTTTGGATTGCCACTTCAATTTCTTTGAAGAATGAGGATGAAATATTGATAGGTATCACATTGAATTTGTAGATATCCTTGAGAATTATTTCCATTTTCATGATGTTGATCTTTCCAGTCCAGGAGCATGGGAGATTTTGCCACGTTCTAAATTCTGTTTTGATTTCCTATTTCAAGGTTTTAAAGTTTTCAGCATAGAGGTCCTTCACTTCTTTGGGTAAGTTAATTCCTAGGTACTATATGATTTGTGGAGTTATTACGAATGGTGTTTCTTTCCTAATTTCAGCCAAACTTTTCTCATTGTTGGCATACAGAAAAGCCATGGATTTTTGAGGGTTAATTTTATACCCTGCTGAATTGCCAATGTTTTGAATCAACTTGAGTAATTTAGGAGTGGAGTCTCTGGGATTCTTTAACTATAAGACAATGTCATCTGCAAAGAGGGAGAGTTTTACTTCTTCTTTCCCTAGTTGGATCCCCTTTATGTTTGCTTTTGTCTCTCACTGAATCTAGGCATTCAAATACTAGATTGAAGAGAATTGGAGAGAGTGGACATTCCTTGTCTTGGTTCTGACTTAAAAGGAAATGGCTTTAGTTTTTCACCATTAAGTATAATGCTGGCTGTAAGTTTGTTATTTACAGCCTTTATTGTATTGAGGAATGTTCCATAGATTTCTAATTTTTCCAGAACCTTCATCATAATGGGCTGTTGGATCTTGTCAAATGCTTTTCCTGCATCTATTGAGATAACCATGGGGTTCTTATCCTTGCTCCTGTTGATGTGATGAATCATATTAATTGATTTGCGTATATTGAACCAGCTTTGCATCCCTGAAATGAATCCTGTTTGATCGTGGTGTATGATTTTTTGGATGAATTGTTGAAGTCAATTGGACAAAATTTTGTTAAGAAGTTTTGCCTCAATGTTCATCAACGAAATGGGTCTATAGTTCTTTTTCTTTGATGAGTCCCTGCCTGTTTGGGGGATGAGGGTTATGATGGCTTTATAGAATGAGTTTGGTAGTGAACCTTCTATTTCAATTCATTGGAGAGTTGGAGGAGTATTGTTGTGAGCTCTGCTTTGAATGCCTTGTAGAATTCTGCTGTAAAACAATCTGGTCCTGGGCTTTTCTTAGATGGGAGGTGTCTTATTGCTGTATTTCAATGCTTGATATGGGCCTGTTAAGATGGTTTAACTCATCTTGGTTTAGTTTTGGCATGTAAATATTTCTGCCAAGTTCTCAAACTTATTAGCATATAGTTTTGAGAAGTATTACCTTACAATATTCTGAATCTTGGTTGTTTCTCTGCTGATATTTCAATTCTCATCTCTGAGTTTATTTATTTTGGTGTGTTCTCTTCTTTTTCTCATAAGATTTGCTAAAGGTCTGTCCATTTTGTTAAGTTTTTCGAAGAAGCAACTCTGTTTTGTTGATTTTTTGGGTTTTTTTTGGATTCTAATTCATTAAATTCTGAGTTAATTTTAACTATTTCTTTTTGTCTACTGTATTGGGGTATATCTTGCTGCTCTTTTTCAAGGAGGCTCAGATGTCTCATTAAATTGTTGGTTTCAGATCTTTCCAATATGTTGATGTAGGAACTCAAAGCTATAAACTTTCCCCTGAGTATTGCCTTTGCTGTGTCCCAGAGGAGCTGGTAATTTTTGTCTTGATTTTTGTTGAATATAATGAGCATTTGAATTTCCTTTCTAATCTCTTCCATGACCCACTTGTGATTCAGCAGTGTGTTATTCAGCCTCCATGTGTTATAGGACTTTATTTGCTGGCTTTTAGTGTTCAGTTCTAATTTTACTCCCTTGTGGTCTGAGAGAATGCAAGGTATAACTTCAATGTTTCTGAATTTGGACAAGTTTGCTTTGTGGCCTAAAATATGGTCTATTTTGGGAAATGTTCCATGTGTTGCTGAGAAAATGTATATTCTGATGCTGCTGGGTGAAATATGCAGTAGATGTGTGTTAAATCTAATTGGTCTATGCAGTTGTTTAGATCTGCGGTTTCTCTGTTGAGATTTTGCCAAGTTGATCTATCTAGTTTGGAAAGTGGTGGGTTAAAATTCCCAACCATTAATGTCTTTGCATCTAAGTGCGATTTGAGGGAAAGTAGTTTTTCTTGGATAAATTTTGGTGCTCCTTTGTTTGGTGAATTGATATTTAGAATTGTAAAATCCTCCTGAGGGAGAAATCCCTTAATTAGTATATAGTGACCTTCCTTATCTCTACTCACTAATTTTACTTTGAAGTCTATTTCATCTGATATTAGGATTGCATCTCCAGCCTGTTTATGGGGGACGTTTGCTTCCAGAACAGTTTAGCAGGGACAAGGAAGCATAGATAAACTGAAAGATAAAACTTGTGAAGATTTTAGGACACAATCAGGGTAACAAGGTCATGGGTGTGCAAACTGGGTACCCAATACTAGGGTAGAAGCAATTGGCATGGTGGAGTGATGTAGTGCAGAGCTCCGCGTTTGCCTCTCGTTTTGGCTGTTAGATCTTTAGGGAACTACCTCTAGCAGCTCATTATCAGCTTGTTGTGTTTAGGCACGTACCATGTATAAATGTCTACTCCAAGTAGATTGCATTCTTTGATATCAGCTACAGGATCTTTGCCCTAAGCATCCTGAGAGACCACACTCCATAATGCTGCAGAACTGGCTCCATATAGTGAGCTGCAATCACCTCATACAACTCTCGCTGCTCCTTTCCAGTGTCAATTATCATGGTAACAAGGCATCTGAGATGTGCTCAGCAGCAGTGGGAAGCTACCAATTCTTACCCTGGCATTCTGGGAGCTCCCTAGAAATGGTCAAAATCACTTGCTTGTCTTCCGACCTCTCTCTGTGGCTCTGGATAGTCAGACTCTTGTAATTCAGATGGGTTACTTTGATGTCCAGTTGGCCTCAAACTTGCTCTGTCTTCTCTCTCTAGGTACTCATCAGCTTCAGCTGCCTCTCCTTTTCCCTCCAGGTAGCTTGCTTCATCTCTACATCCTTTGAATTGTGCTTCATATCAACCTGTGGCTTTCACACCAAACCCTTCCACATTCTCATCTACATCTCTAGCTGTGAATCTGGCACAACAATCTCATGTAAGTTCTTTATCTGCTTATCAAGATTTGAGCTGGAATCCAAGGTGGTACTAGCTAACTGAGAACACGGGAAGCATCTTAAATACTCCCCTGCCATTCACTGCTCATTGAGAAAGATGTAGATCTGTTGTGGTCAGTCTCTCCTTTTCCATTTCTGGTTCAGCAGAATAAAGTGATGTCACAGTGGAGCTACCAGACAGCTGCTATGTCAGCAAGTGAGGCAACCAAAGATAATTCAGTGAGGGGATACTTATCAAATATACTAGGAAAATGCACATATTTGTAGGACACTACTAAGGGCTATCATCAAACTAGTTATTTTATGTCCCAAATAGCAGACCAATCTTAGGCTCTCCCCTAGATCTTCCAGTTCTGAAGTCCCTGAGGACTTCTAAATACAACTCACACCTAGTAACATGGGTGAATAGAAAAGTATAGATTAGTATTCTGAGGGTGTGCTAAGGTGTTGTTTGTCATGACTACCATGAAATCAATGTCGTTTCTCTGACTTTCACCATATCTCTTTATTTGGTATAAGTGGCAGATTTCTTAGTGTGTCTTTTTTTCCTGTTAGCTCAGTGCACAGGTTAAAACATTAAGCATGCCAAACTATGGGTTTCCATTGTTCTAGTGGACATTTTGCATCCTAGGACCTTTCTTCCAAGTAACTCTCTTCTTGAGCCCTCATATGCATATGCTCACAGAAGTGAATGTCTCACAAACCATGGAATATATTTGCTCAATGATGATTATCTCACACAGATACTCAAGCAGTTTGGGTCTGGAGCCTTTCTAAAAGGCCTTGGTCTAGGTACTGTGGGCAACATTGACAGTAATTCCTCAGAGCAATACCACTGACAGCAAGTGAGCCTTGATTACTATTTAGCCCTTAGTAGCCCTACCTAGTGTATGAACACATGAAGAAACCCTGTTTAGACTATTGTACAGTGTCCCCATCAATGAAATCATTTTGAGTCTTGGAAAAAATTCTCTATTTGTAAACCAGTACACATAAGAAGCAGATGATTCCCCATACTCAAACTCCAGGAGAACAGAGTGTAAGGATGTCTACACAGTTGGGAAATATGATTCTGAGGGTTGGGAAGGGATGAGTTAGATAGCTAAGAAGTAATTATAAGTTTCTGAATTCCTTACCTAACTTCCGTCTGCCCCTCAGGTTCAATTCAAGAAGTTGTGGAATGTTTACGATCACAAAATGAAGTTTTTAATCCCAGGCTCAAACTCTAAGCATTCTTGTTACATCTTCCCACCTGCCCGGATGTAAAGGATTAGAAGGGCAAAGGGGAAGGGAGCCCCATGCTCAGGAATATAAATGGAGCTTACAAGCCACTGCAGTCTCTGACTTTCTTTGTTGAAGGTAAGATAAAAGGCAGCTTGAGTTTCTAAGAACTCAAGGCTTCTAGGCTTCTAGGCTATATGTCTCCTTCAGAGCTTCTTTTCCTCCTCCTGTGTTTTGAGAGCAGAATTTATTAAAGTGCTTCTGTCTCTTGGGGCAATCTTTCTTTTTACACAATGCTTAATGTACACAATAGGTGGAAGCTGTCATTAAATTAAAAAAAGTATGAAATAGCACACAGTGTGTGCTTCCCCTGAATTCCTGGACCTAACAAGTTTCCAATTCTGAAGACAAAGAGATTATGGATGAGTACTAAAAACTGCCCCTGAATGGTGAACCTAGAACATTTTCCCAAACCAGGTTCTGTCCAGTACAGTAGTTACCACCTATACTCCTTCTTATTAGGATGGCTGAGATCTACTGGATCAAAGAACTTATAGACCATGCAAGATAGTAAAGTCTAAGATATTGAGTCCCAAAAGAAGAAACTGGGCCAAGAAGAGAAAACTTATCATTGCTGGAAAAGGAGGACTTAACTAGGAGAATGTTTCTCTGAATACAGACATGGGTATAATTATACCAAGTTCTAAGTTGTGGCTCATCAAGATAGAAACTATCAAGTCAAACCTCACTAAGGCTAAAAATAAAACTTACAAAAAACTATTTGGATTTCCGTAGTAACATCTTTTTTAAGGAGAGAGAGAGAGATAGAGAGAGAGAGTGTGCGTGCTGTCTGGATTATGTATGGGACAGAATTGGTATTTAAAAATCATCATATTGAAACTATCCTTTAGTTTTCCCATTCAAGTCTGGTGGCATTTTAGCTCTACCACTGGAAACACTCAATTCTTGCTTTCTTCTGGTTAACTGGAGATAAAAGCATAATGGATACATCAACCTGGGTTGGTTTCAAACTATTATGTTCAGATATGAGCCATTATTCTCAGCCCAGTATTTCCAGTAAAATACTTAATCTTTCTGACTCTCAGCTTCTTCCTGTGTGGAAAGTGAAAAGAATTACTTTGTGGACCTTAGAATCTGGTGGGAGTTATGACTGGGTGCAGGAAGTATAAGTGTTCAGGATGTGTGGACAGAGTCTGACACTCTCATAAAACTACTGATGTTTATATTGAAATGAATTCCAGGAATTGGAAACAAGATGGATTTTTCTGTTCTTTATCCATTTATGGGCATTGAGGGAGCCACAGAAATTCAAGGAGAACAGGGAAACAAATGCAGCAGTTGTACTCTGTAGATAATATGCTCACAATGAGCTATACCCCTTGTGGACAGGGACTGGAGGGAAAATTAGAGGGAGCAAAGGAAGTGATGAGATTGTGAAACAAGAAACGAACTCATTATGGACTTATAAAATGGTGATCTGTCTGTACACTATCTTAACAATAACAATTTAAAAAATCTGGGTTAATGATCCTCTCCTCCAGTTTTTGTAGGGGCCCTTAAAACTCAGGCCCACCTATGGAAATTTTGAAAGTCACATTATATGATAATTAATGTAGAGCCAGAATCTCTTAAGAAATGTTATAAAAAGTATTTCATTCTTAGTACTTGTTTCTCTTTCAATGGCGATTCTATATGTTGTTGTCAGAGCTAATTTTTTACTTTTTGTTTTTAGTATATGTTAGGTGTTGACATCCTTCTTAAAGCTTTGCGACAAAGGTCTGCTATATCTTGGCACCCTGCCCCTAACTAAAATGGTAATCAGCCTACGAAATTAATGTTCTTCAGTATGAGTTTTAATTATTGATTTAGTTTGTCGGAGGTGGTGAACTCTGGGCCTGACTGCCATACCTCAGCTCTTCAGCTCAAGACTAGTGCTCTACCAGTTGAGCCACAGTACCACTTCTAGCTTTTTCTGCTTAGGTGGTGCTTAGGAATCAAACCCAGGGTCTTGTGCATTCAAGATAAGCTGTCTACCACTGATCCACATTCTCAGCCCCTATGAGTGGTATTTTTGTGCACGGGTCTATCAAGGAAATCACTGGGCAAATGTATTCATTTGCCACTACACATGTTCAAAATTATGAATTATCTGATATTTTAATGAGTAAAACTGTTATCATTGATACTAGGAAGTGTTTGTCTCTCCATACTAAAAACATGCAGGAGAGTATTTTAAACTAAAACTACACAAGAAATTTTAAGATCTTGTTGCTAACAAATGTGTCCAGGTATTATTACATTAAACAGAAAATTCAAAATGGTTTTTCTTCATGAATACAGAAATCAAAAGTCTTATAATACTTATTTCAAAATGCAAACTAAAGAGGAAAATCAGTCAGGAGGGAAAATTTATATTGAATGTTAATATTTTAAGAGGAAAAGGAGATCCTAGATGGCAGAGTAAAGACAAAGCAATATCAGAGCCCTATATGTTCAATAATAAATAAGAAGCTTTAATTGCAAAATTGAGCTGGAATGAGCACATCAGGCAAAGGCAAGCAATCAGAATCTACCACCAACAAAGAAACACCATAATGTATATCTCAGCAAAAGGATTGATTTCAATGATACACATAATGCCCCCCCCACACACACACGAATGTATGCAACAGCTCAACGTACTCACATCCATTCAACATGAATCAAAGATCTTCTTGTAATATTTGATACTTTAAATGTTTCAAGTCTTGTAAATTATTGATAACAGATGCATAAACAAATATTTTTGGAATAACACTCTGCTATGGAAATGAGAGTTTATGATGGTTATAACTGTAAGGTCTGCACAGGGACACCTCCCTCTCTTTTGGCTGCTTCTGCCCAGTATCTGTTACCTAGGTAACTGGCAGGCCTGGAAGCAGTCACCTTCTCCTTCTGCTAGGTCTCATCCAGATCCAGTGTGGCCACACCTTTCCCCCACCTTGCCACAACTTTTTCTGTCCCTGGCCTTGATTATCCTGGCCCAGAGGTGGGTCACACCTCTTCCTTTCCTGCCCTCCCTTCCTTTTTCAGCCATGCTTCTCACCATGCATGGTGGGGACAGCAGTTCGGTAAATAGACTTTTCCTGCCTGAATAGCATGTGGTGTTCTCTTTATCGGCTACCTAATGAAATCTACCTATTTAATATACCTTACAATAACTACTTATAACATCTTTGAATCTCAAAAGAATTATAAAAGTTTCAATCTGCATTTTGGGACTATATTTCTACCAGCTATTCTGCAAAGGCTTAATAAGAATTTGCGAGATCCAATCTTACATACCAAATTAATACAATTAATATACGTGTAAGTGAAGTGAAAGACAGTGATCAGAGACCTATGCTGCCTCCAATCAGCCGGCTGCACACTGCACCTTTGATTCTTCTGGGCCAGGCCTACAGTTGTCTTTCCCCAGAGCAGTGGCCCTGCTGGGGTTGGGGATGGGGGCTGTGTGGGGAGGAGGCCAAGAGGGGGTTGGGGTTGGAGGCAGTGGAGAAAGTATGGGAGGCTCTGGCAGAGGCTGTGAAGGGAGGAAGGAGGCAGTAGGCCAGCAGCTCAGGCAGCATCATCCCTAAAGGGAACTGGGTTCTGGGGAGTGTCTGTGAGGTGCAGAATTTGGGGTGAATCCGCTGGGGCCTGTTAGCTTGGTGAGGAGAGGAAGGAGTCTCAAGTGCCACCCAAACAGACAATGAGAAATGAGACACCAGTGCCTAAAGAATTTCAAGAACAAAGGCAGGGACTTATAGGTAAACTCTGGGTGCAGGGAGGGCAGCAGCGCTGGGGCTGTGGTTGTCATGCCTCTGTGGACATCCTTGGAAGTGAGTGAGGACCAGCTCCACTGTGGGCTAGGCCTCTCTCTCGCCTTGAAGCAGGCACCAGGAATTGCCAGCACAGCCTTAGCCTGCTCCATGGAGCTTTGGGTGCTGCAGACTGGGCAGCTGCTTGGAGGCTATGACCAGGAGGGCAGAAAAGCATGTCTGGTAGGGGCTGCTCCATCCCAGCCAGGCCCAGGGCCAGTGGGGAAGTTCAGCTCTGGATCAGGATCAGGCACTGCTCCCCAGACAGGTAGAGCCTCTGGAGACCTGCAGAGTGCCCACCACGTGCGGGTTGTGAACTTCCTCAGCATGGCTGAGGAGTCTCAATGGAGAGGCGCATTTGTTCCTCTGCCTCCCCCATCTTCTGGATTCCTGCTCTCCTCCTGCCATGTCCAACTACAGGAGTCAACTTCTCCAAGCAACTGAGAGGCCTTCCGGAAGATGCTCACAGGGCTTTCCATGCTGCTTCACCACGCATGCAGGGCTCACAGGGTGCCATCCTCCAGCCAAAGCTTACCCCCATTTCAGCTTGGCCACCCCTGCTTAGGGGACCATGAACTGCATTCTTACACAGAAAGCCAGGGGTACACAAGGCCATCCTGCAGGCTAAGGCAGCTTTTCCTTCCTCCTGCTCAGATGTGGGGCAGCTGTGGAGCCAACTGCAACATCACATTTGATTATCTAAAAGGAAGAGGAAAAATATGTCATTGTCCCAGATATAGCTGCCCTTGGGGTTCTTTGTGTACACTAGTCTTGTGCTGAGATAAGGATCTCCAAAGTCCACCTAGGAGCCAGTTCTGATGCAAGCACACAAGCATCATTTATTGAAAGCTCGAGCCTGGACTCACAACCATCACCATCGCAGTGGGTCAGAGCTGAAAGCCCCAACCCTTCAGTTAACAGGGTTTTTATACAGTATAGGGTTGAGGTAATAGGGTTCCTACCTTGGCAGTTACATGATTAGTTGACATTTAGTGACTGAATCTTGTAACAATCGTATTGGCTAGTGTGCACAGGCTAAGCAGTAAGCAGCAAACTGTAAACTATCTTAAGAATCATCTGTAGCTTTATGTACCTTCCTGTCATCCACTGATGGCTATTGCTAGGGAAGTTATGGGCAGAACATTATTGTGACATTTCACAGTTTTTCCAAGAACCTGAGTTCTATCTTTCAGTAAAAGTCATTATTTACAATGGGTACTTTCATTAAAGGCCTTCACAATGGATACTTTCGGTAAAGGCTTTCAAAATGGAGTCTAAGTCCAGAATGCCTGTACTTTGGCTAAGGCCTCTCACTAGGGGTGTGTGTGTGTGTGTGTGTGTGTGTGTGTGTGTGTGTGTGTGTGTTTGGCGTGAGAGAGTCAGACACAGCTGAGGTTTGCGGTAAAACACACTCCTTCTCTTCAGCATTGAGTTTTGGTATCTAGTGGATTTCCCCCCTCCCCAATTTTGAGTTCTAAAGTCTTTCTAAATACTTTTATCCGTTGATCTTCTTGATATTCAGATTCCTAAGGTCTGCTTATGAACTTCAACATTTGCTTCATGAACGTGTTGCATTTCTTCTAACTTGTATAAAGCATTTTGCTCTCTTTAAGTGCAGTTTGTGCTGTGTTAGTGGTTTTACTTAGCTCAGACTGTTGTGGCCCAGGCTGTGACTGTTAATTCTGAAATTAGTTTAGGCCAATATGAGATACTATCCTTTCAGTATATCTAGTGAAAGAAGTTCAGCATCTTTACTGGAATAATTTCCTGGCTGTAAATACAAACAAAAACATCCAGTGGTATAAATGTACATTCAGTTATTTTTAGTTAATTGTGCACCATTGTAATGAAAAAAATCTTTTTACTAAAGTATTTGGAATGGGAAAAAATCAAATATTATAAAACATAAAAATTGATCAAATACCAAAACAAAAGGAAAGACACTTATCAGGAATGAAGTACAAATGTAAGTGTTTAGTGAATAAATGAAATGTTTGAGAGTCGTATCCACATAGGAAATACATAGAAAAATAAAGAGGAAAGTCATTGAGATCCCATCTTACACACCAGAATATCCATCACCACTCAGATAAATAAACTTCTGGAGAGGTTGAAATAAATCAGGAACTGTATTTGGTTTTGTGGCATTGTAAACGAGTGCAACCCATAGGGAAATCATAATGGAAGTTTACACAATACCAAAAAGACACTTATGTTGATGACCTTTACCGCAACTAGATACATATTGAAGTAATATAAATTAACATGAACATTCATACCCATGGCAGCAATATTCATACCAACCTAGCTGTGTAACCAACCTACATGTACCAGAAAGAAGGAATAAAGAAAATGTGCTATTCGTAGCTTAAATATGTTCTGGTATATAAGAGAAGTGAATGTTTCTACTGTATCATTGGTAAATATTTATGGATATATACCTAATCCTAATTTCACTGGCATTTTTTTTGGCATTGTGTTTTTGCTTTAATGAGGGACCTCCCTATTTATTTTCAGAGCAGTTACAATAGGTTGAAGATATCGTATAATATGTGGATATTAGATCAAAAATTAAGTATATCAATTCACACATACAGGACCATGATATATAGTTTATAAGTTGCAATTTTAAGAAGGCAACACTTGGGGGAAAAGACAATGTTAGAAGCTTAATAACAAATACACAGACAAGGAAAAATACAAAAGAAATGTGCAAATAATTAGTGCTAATAGTAACAAAATATTTTCCTAAAGTTTTAAAAATGAAACTATTAAAATAATACTTAATATCATCAAATAAATATGCCATGGAAGAAAATTTACCATAGACATATATTTGTACATAATTTGTTTTATTTGATAACAAATGTATTAGAAGAAAATGTAATTACATGTCTGAAGATGACAAGTGTCATTGACTGAATCCAGCAAAGGAAAGTAACAGATATAGAGAGTAAGTACAACCTGGGGTATGGATGAAGATACTCTGTAGAACTTTGTGAGGAGAATGTGCTCCGTTTTTCTCATCAAAATAGAATTAGGACAGCTACGTTTTGACTCAACAGTTTTAATGTAGAGTAGTCGAGTTACTAATTTAGGTAGTAATTTATTACTTTTATTCCCTAATCTTATGATGTACTTTTATTCCCTAATCTTATGATGTAATTCCCAAATGATGTGAGTGATCCTAGATTTTCTGAGCCCTTCTTTCCCCCACCGTTTCTAATTCATCCCCCTGCCAATGATTCTTCTGTTACTCTCATTTCTCCTTGTTTCTGAACTCAACTCCTGTAAACTTTTGGTTCATGAGAAAGAGCTGGAGAAATATGAGGATGGCCTGGAGTCTGAGCTAACATCCACTCCAGCTTTGAGGATCTGGTGAAAAACTTCCACCTGGACCTTGGAATCAGATGTTAATTGACCTCTTTGGAATAGGAGAAACTCACTCCCTCGGGCAGAATCTGTCATTCCTTGACTTTCTCTGAAAAGATTTGGTACTAGGGCACAATTCAGAGAATGAGCTTTCCCAATGTCAGAAGGAACAGGTTCAAAACTAAAAGTGGTCTCAGTTCCCACAGGGCCAATCATAAGCCAAGAGATCATACTTTCACACTTTCTTCCTCATCAGGGACCTTCTGGTAGGAATAGACTATGAGCAAAGATTAAGATGGAGATTAAGTGAGACTGGGCCCAAGGAGGACACAAAAGAATTACCCTCTCTTTGACTACAATTAAGTTGTGTAGTGAAACATGACAACTTCCTTCATATATAAAAACTCACTAAGTGAGTTATTTCACTGCCACTTTGCAGGAGGTCAGTTTCTCCAAAGGAGAAGTTATTAAATGTTGTGACTGTCAGTTTGCTCTCTAGGCTGTTGTCTCTATCACCCCTTCCCTTGCCAGGAATGCATTGCTTCTTTCAGGCACTTAACTACATGTCCTGACTCTTAGGCAGGAATACTATAGGCTATTCTCTTGCTAACCTCTTGCATTTGAGATTGAATAGTCCCAGGCTCTGCTCATGCCAAGAGGTAGATGCAAGAGGTGAGTATAAGCTCAGATATGTACTGAAGAACAATCAAATTGAAAAAAAAAATTAAATGAAATTAATAGTTGAGTGATTTAGGGTTTATAGCCACAAAATTTAAGTAATTATTAGTAACACATCTAGATTCATGGATTACGAAGAGAACAGTGAAGTTGGTTCAGGATACAATGGAAAAGACATACCATATCTATAACAGAAGTTGAGAGTTTGAAGGAACTATTGGAACTATATGCATAGGTGCATTTACTACCTTAAGAGCGACCTTGGAGGCTTTTAGAATAATATCTAAAAGAGAGGGACTTGCTAGTCACTGGTGGCTCACACCTGTAATCCTAGCCACCCAGGAGGCTGAGATCTGAGTATTATGCTTCAAAGCAAGCCAAGGCAGAAAAACCCAAAAGTAGTGCTGTGGTGCAAGTGTCAGAGTACTAGACTTGAGCTCAGGGACACTGCTTAGGACCTGAGTTCAAGCTTCAGCATCAGCAAAACAACAACACCAAAATAATAATGATAAAAGAATAAAAGAAGGACTTAAAGATATGACATGGAATGATGATCATGTGTAACTGTTTAGGGAACATAAAAGAAGACAAAATTCGGAGTAAAATGGTGCTTATTCATTACTAAACAAGGATGCAAAGCAAATTCCAAATTCCTCTTCTCAAAAACTTCCAAACTTGGGCTGGGAAGGTGGCTCAGTGGTAGAGTGCTTGCCTTGAATGTATGAGGCACTGGTTTCGAATCTTCAGCACCACATAAGCTGAAAAGCCAGAAATGTTGTTATGGCTCGTTTTGTAGAGCACTAGCCTTGAGCAGAAGTGGTGAAGGACAGAGTTCCGGGAGATGGCAGAGGAGAAGCTGGCATCTGAACAAGCTTTCACATAGAAAAAATTTTAGAGTTCCAGTGAACAGTCCTAAGCCAGAGAACCACACCAAGTGTGCCATCACAGGACAGAGAGTTAGGCAAGAGATGGGAAGCCAAGGCAAGGAGACACATCTGAGTGCTTGCCAGCAGCTGCCGCCGCGGCGGCAGGGTCGCGGTGGCGACCACAGGGCACCCAAACCTGAGCCACAGAGAGTCCGGGACGAAGAAGCCAGACGCAGCAGGGGAGTGGATTCTACTCAACACCAGCAAGAACCGACAAGGAGCGGACATTTCATCCTGCAGTTTGCAGACCAGAGACGACCCAGGAACCAAGACTCAGCGTGAGTAGAAGCCTGACATCCTCACTCCTCAGGGAGCAGAGGAAGGAAGGCCACCCCTCTCCCCCCAGCACCGGTGATCTCCATCTTGGATACCGACAAAGCTCTTAGGAGCTGCTAGCTCCAACTCAGGCCTTGGAATAAAACGAGTCATTTAGCAGGTCACAAGAACTTAATGGCGAAGTGACCTGCCAGATTCAGCTCCATCCAGGGAAAAGTCACCCAGCTCAGGCACCAGCCATTGGAGTGGCTTTCCTCATTGTGTAACCAGAGCCAGAGGCTGCCCCTCCCTCTAGCAGCCTCCACAATCAATTGAAAAACAAACCCTGAGAATGGCTCCAGGCTGGGCTCTGTGAGTTTTTCACAAAATAGCCCCAGGGAAAAGCTACTGTTTGTTGAAAGGTCTCAACTCCACCCAAACCTAGCCTCATCACTGCATCCCCTTCTTTTGTGATTCTCAAAGCAGATCACCCTCCCATTAAACTAACCTGGGAGGGGGATCTCAAAATCTTGGGTAAAGCAGAGCATTTTTCTGCCTGTTCCAACAAACTGACTTAAGAAACCAATCAAGCCACAGGACCTCAAGCTGACCAGAGACTCCAACAAGAGGCTGGTTACAGACACAAGGGAGATACAGGATTCTTCCTACCCCTCCCAAAAAAATTAAAAAAAAAAAATCAAAGAACTTTTTTTTTTGTTCTTCTTCTTCTTTTTGTTTTTTTTTTTTGGTACCTTATATATATAATTTTTTTTTCTTTTCTAAAACTTTTATTAATCTTTAATTTTTACCTTTTTTGAAAATAAATTGTTTTCCAGTAACTTTTTTTTCCCTCTTATAATTTTTTTTTTAAATTTTATTTTATTTTATTTGAGAACATACTGTACAGAGGGGTTACAATTACATGGGCAGGATAATGCATACATTTCTTACCAAGCATTGCAGCCTCCTCCTTTGTTTACCCTTCACTTCCCTTCCCAGCCTCCCCCCTCCCTCCCACCCAATCATACCCCCCCACCCCCCCCCCCACCGACATTGTAAAGCTGGTTTTGACATGACATTTTGTACTTCTCATTGTTGCAACAGGTCCACCTGAATCCTTAAACGACTTGTTTGTCCCCATCTCCTCCACATGTTATACTCACATCAAATATAGTGAAAGCGGGGGTTACACTGTGGAGGAGGGACATACAAAGCAACAAAGAAATAATCTTATAAATGCGTTAGAAACACATGCATGAAAGAAACAAAAACATTAAACTACATATTTGAGGTTTCGTTTTCCTAACATCACATTATCTGACTTTTTCCGCTTGACTCATACCTATACTAGATATTGCAAATAAGGGAAACCATGGGACCTATGTTTCTTTGGGCCTGGCTTACTTCACTTAATATAATTTTTTCCAAGCCTTTCCATTTCCTAACAAATGGGGAAATGTCATCCATTCTGATGGAGGCATAGAATTCCATTGTGTATATATACCACATATTCTTGATCCATTCATCTACTGAGGGGCATCTGGGTTGGTTCCATATCTTAGCTATGGTAAATAATGCTGCAATAAACATAGTTGTGCTGGTAGCTTTAGTGTGGCCTTGTTTGTGATCATTTGGGTAAATGCCCAAAAGTGGGATTGCTGGGTCATTGGGGAGCTCTATGTGGAGTCTTTTGAGGAACCTCCATACTGCTTTCCAAAGTGGTTGAACAAGTTTACATTCCCACCAACAATGAAGTAAGGTTCCTTTCTGTCCACATCCCCTCCAGCATCTGTTGTTGTTAGAGTTCTTGATTTTTGCCGTTCTAACTGGAGTGAGGTGATATCTCAATGTTGTTTTGATTTGCATTTCTTTATGGCTAGGGATGTTGAACATTTCTTCATGTGTCTATTGGCCATCCTTCTTTCTTCTTCAGAGAAGCTTCTCTTTAAGTCTTTCGCCCACTTACTTATTGGGCAGTTGTTTCTTTGAGGATTTGTTGTTGGGTGGTTTAATTTTTTGAGTTCCAAGTATATTTTAGATATGAGACCCTTGTCCGTTGTATGGCTAGTAAAGATCTTCTCCCAGTCCGTGGGCTTTCTATTGATCTTGCTAGCTATGTCATTTGCCCTGCAGAAGCTCTGCAACCTTATACAATCCCATTTGTCCAGCCTTTCTTTGATTTGTTGTGTTTCCGGGTCTCTATTCAGAAAATTTCGGCCTGAGCTAAGGAGACCCAGGGTTTCTCCTATTCCATCCTGTAATGTTTTCAAAGTGTCTGCTTTGAGTTCAAGGTCTTTGATCCATTTGGAGTTGATTCTGGTGCAGGGTGATATATAAGGATCTAGCTTTAGTTTTCTACATGTAGTTAACCAGTTTTGCCAGCACCATTTACTGAAGAGGCTGTCTGTCTTCCATTCTATTGTTTTAGCTCCCTTATCGAAGATTAGATGGCTATAGGTCTGTAGGTTCATTTCTGGGTTTTCAATTCTATTCCATTGGTCCTGAGGTCTGTTCTTATGCCAATACCAAGCTGTTTTGATTACTATGGCTTTATAGTAGAGTTTGAAATTTGGTATTGATATTCCTCCTGCTGTGTTCTTTCCGTTGAGGAGCGTTTTTGCTATTCGGGGTCTTTTATTGTTCCATATGAATTTTTGGATTGCCTCTTCTATTTCCTTGAAGAATGAGGGTGGAATTTTGATAGGTATTGCGTTGAATTTGTAGATAGCCTTGGGAAGTATTGCCATTTTCACGATGTTAATCTTTCCAATCCAGGAGCATGGGAGGTTTTGCCATTTTTTAAGTTCTGTGTTGATTTCCTTTTTTAAGATTTTAAAGTTTTCATCATAGAGGTCCTTCACTTCCTTAGTTAAGTTAATTCCTAGGTATTTTATTTTTTGTGGGGCTATTACAAATGGAGTTGCTTTCCTAATTTCAGCCACACTTTTCTCATTGTTGGCATACAGAAAAGCCATTGATTTTTGGGGGTTAATTTTATAACCTGCTACTTTGCCAAAGTTTTGAATCAGCTTGAGTAATTTGGGAGTGGAGTCTGTGGGATTCTTTAAATACAAGATCATGTCATCTGCAAAGAGGGAGAGTTTTATTTCTTCTTTCCCTATTTGGATCCCCTTTATGTCTGCATCTTGTTTTATTGCTGTAGCTAGGCATTCTAATACTAGATTGAAAAGAAGTGGAGAGAGTGGGCATCCTTGTCTTGTTCCTGAGTTAAGAGGAAATGGCTTTAGTTTTTCACCATTGTGTATAATGCTGGCTGTAGGTTTGTCATATACAGCCTTTATTGTATTGAGGAATGTTCCATGGATTCCTAATTTTTCCAAAACCTTCATCATAAAGGGGTGTTGGATCTTGTCGAATGCTTTTTCTGCATCTATTGAGATAACCATGTGGTTCTTATTCTTGCTCCTGTTGATGTGATGAATAATATTAATTGATTTGCGTATATTGAACCAGCTTTGCATCCCTGAAATGAATCCTGTTTGATCGTGGTGTATGATTTTTTGGATGAATTGTTGAAGTCGATTGGCCAAAATTTTGTTGAGAAGTTTTGCATCAATGTTCATCAAAGAAATGGGTCTATAGTTCTCTTTCTTTGAAGAGTCCCTGCCTGGTTTTGGGATGAGGGTTATGATGGCTTCATAGAATGTGTTCGGTAGTGAGCTTTCTCTTTCAATTTCATTGAAGAGTTGGAGGAGTATTGGTGTGAGCTCTGCTTTGAAGGCCTTGTAAAATTCCGCTGTAAAACCATCTGGTCCTGGACTTTTCTTAGCTGGGAGGTCTCTTATTGCTGTTTCTATTTCAATGCTTGATATGGGCCTGTTAAGCTGGTTTAACTCATCTTGGTTTAGTTTTGGCATGTCAATATTTGCTAGGAAAAGGTCCATTTCTGTCAAGTTCTCAAACTTATTAGCATAAAGTTTTGAGAAGTATTCCCTTATAATGTTCTGAATCTTGGTTGTTTCCGTGGTGATGTTTCCATTCTCATCTCTGAGTTTATTAATTTGGGTGTGTTCTCTTCTTTTTCTGATAAGATTTGCTAAGGGTCTGTCAATTTTGTTAAGTTTTTCGAAGAACCAACTCTTTGTTTTGTTGATTCTTTCTATAGTTTTTTTGGATTCTAATTCATTTAATTCTGATATAATTTTGATTATTTCTTTCCATCTACTGGATTGGGGTTTATCTTGCTGCTCTTTTTCAAGGAGGTTTAGATGTGTCATTAAATTGCTAGTTTCAGATCTCTCCAATTTGTTGATGTAGGAGCTCAGAGCTATAATCTTGCCTCTGAGTACTGCCTTTGCTGTGTCCCAGAGGAGCTGGTAATTTGTGTGTTCATTTTTGTTGAATTGCATGAACATTTGAATTTCCTTTCTAATCTCTTCCATGACCCACTCATGATTCAGCAGTGTGTTGTTCAGCCTCCATGTGATACCGGACATTCTTTGGTGGCTTTTTGTGTTGAGTTCTAATTTTATTCCCTTGTGGTCAGAGAGAATGCAAGGTATAAATTCAATGTTTCTGAATTTAGACAAGTTTGCTTTGTGGCCTAAAATGTGGTCTATTTTAGAAAATGTTCCATGTGCTGCTGAGAAAAACGTGTATTCTGATGATGCTGGGTGAAATGTTCGATAGTCTAGTTGATCTATGCAGCTGTTTAGATCTGCGGTTTCTCTGTTGAGTTTTTGCCGAGTTGATCTATCTAGTGGGGAGAGTGGTGTGTTAAAATCCCCGACAATTAATGTCTTTGGATCTATATGGGATTTGAGGGAAAGTAGTGTTTCTTTGATAAATTTGGGTGCTCCATTGTTTGGCGAATAGATATTTATAATTGTAATATCCTCCTGAAGGAGAGATCCTTTAATTAGTATGTAGCGACCTTCTTTATATCTTCTCACGAATTTTAATTTGAAGTCTATTTTATCTGATATTAAGATTGCAACTCCCGCCTGTTTATGGGGGCCGTTTGCTTGGTAGATTTTGTTCCAGCCTTTATCATTGAAAATGTATTTGTTTTTACGGGCAAGATGTGACTCCTGCAGGCAACAGATAGAAGGGTATTGTTTTTTAATCCAACTAGACAGTCTATGTCGCTTAATGGGAGAGTTCAGTCCGTTAACGTTAAGAGATAGGACTGAGAGGTATTTGGGAGTTCCTGCCATGTTATCCACCTTCTTGGGGGCTGCTTAAACTGGGTTCTTCCTATGGTTCTTGGATTCTCAGTTTGGGTGCAGTTTCTTGGCCTTTGTTGCGGTCTTGTTTGTTTTCTATGTGTAGGACATCTTTAAGAATCTTTTGTAGGGCTGGTTTGGTGGAGATGTATTGTTTCAATTTTTCTTTGCTATGGAAGTTTTTTATTTGGCCTTCAGTTATGAAGGAGAGTTTAGCTGGGTACAGTATTCTTGGTTGATAGTTGTTTGTTTTTAGGGCATGGCATACATCATTCCAGGCTCTTCTTGCTTTGATTATCTCTGCTGAGAAATCTGAGGTGATTCTAATTGGTTTCCCTTTATAGGTGATTAACCTTTTCTCCTTGACAGCTTTAAGGATCTTTTCCTTGGTCTGAGTTGATCCTGTGTGGATTATAATGTGACGGTGGGATGTCCTATTCTGGTCTGGTCTATTTGGGGTTCTAAATCTTCGTGTATCTGAATAGGCCTATCTTTTTGTATGTTTGGGAAGTTCTCTGCTAGGATCATGTTAAACAAATTTCCTAGACCATTAACTTCTGTTTCTAGGTGCTCCTCTACACCCATTATCCTTAGATTAGGCCTTCTGATGGTGTCTTCCAGGTGTTGGATAGATCTATCATACTTCTTGGACTTGTCTTGGATGGTTGTATGTTCCCTCTCTATAATATCTAGGCTGTCTTCAATCCCTGAGATTCGATCTTCTGCATGGTCTAACCTGCTGTCAAGACTCTCTACTTTGTTTTTTATCTCTTTTCCTTCTAATTGGTCAGCTTTGATGGCTTCAAGTTCTTTGTTGAAGCTCTGTTTTAGGTCTTGTATGAATTTCTTTACTTCCTTAATTTGGTGTTCAGTGTTTGTTCTCAAATCACTTAGTTGATTGGTTATGGTTTCTTAGGACTCCCATTTCTTCTGTTGGGTTCCATTCAGCATTCCCTTTGTGGTCTCCCTGACTTCCTTCAGCTCTTTGTTAATGGATTCCATGCATGCCTTTAGTGATCTTTGTGTGTTCTCTACCTGGTCTCTCAATTCCTGAATTACTCTTTGATTAGTTTCCTCCCGTTTGTGGGATTCTTGCAGTTCTCTTTCCTCCAGTTCGTGGGATTCCTGCAGTTCTCTTTGAGTGTTCTCAGCCTGCTCACGCCATTCCTCCCTTTCTCTTCGAGTATTCTCAAGTTGTTCATGCAAATCCTGTATCAGTTTTTGAGTAGCTTCCTCACGCTTATGATATTCCTGTTTAAACTTTTGGGATGCCTCCTCTCTCTCCCTATCACGCTCAGACAGAGTCCTTTGTAAGTTGTCAAACTTCTCATTTATCATGTTTGCCACCAGTGTTTGTAGAGCTATTTGGGAACTCTCCTCTGGATTGTTCATTATCTGATCTGACCCCTGATTATCTAGATTGGGAATTGAGATACCCGGATTTGCCATTTTTCTTGTGTTTTTCCGGCTTACTCTGCCCATTTGAGATGAAAATAACACCAGTTTTGTGCTAGAACACTCTCTTAAGGCAACCATCAACCAACGTTTGCATTTATACAGTCAATAGTCTACAGATACAATCTAGTTCAACAGATACATCTATTCAACATCACACAACTCTATGTTAATGGGTTTGGAACCACAGAGAATAATTTGGAAAACCAGAAATTTTTAGGGTTAGGGAGAGATGTGGGTAAAAATTAGGAATAGATTGGTATGGAGAGGCAAAGGGAGAGTTAACTATGTCCTAATCTCAATGCAGGAAATAGGTTTTGTAGGATGCAAGTAGAGAGGGAGAGAAAAAGAAGAAAGGGAAAGGGAAATGAAAAGAGACCAGAAAAAAAAATTAGAAACGTAAAAATTAATATAGTTATGGAGATTGAAAGACCATCTATTTAGAGAGGAATGTGAATATAATGAGAAAACAGGAGGGAGATAGAGGAGATGTGAAAAAACTTTAAAAATGCTTAAAATATTATATAGGTATAAAAAGGTAGTACTGCTTTTAATGAATTTAAGTCTCAGAGGTTTTGGATTGAGTAATAAATTTGTGGATTAAGTGTGTACACAATGGGGGATAGGGTCTACTAGTTAACTATAGGTTTATCAGGATGTGCAGGACAAGAGTTAAGTCACATACAGAAGAACAAAAGAAAGGAAAAGGTGAAAAGGATAAGAAAGGGAGAAAAAAAAAGATCAGAAGTTCAGTAGAGCTAGACAAAAAACAAAAAGATAATTAAGAAAGAAAGAAAAAGAGAGAGAAGACAAGAAAAGAAAGGAAAACGTACATTCACGTATTCCTAAAATAAAAATTATAAGAGGGAAAAAAAAGTTACTGGAAAACAATTATTTTTTCAAAAAAGGCAAAGATTAAAGATTAATAAAAGTTTTAGAAAAGGAAAAAAAAATTTTTATATATATAAGGTACCAAAAAAAAAAAAAGAAAGAAAAAAGAAAAGAAGAAAAAAAAGTTCTTTGATTTTTTTTTTGATTTTTTTTGGAGGGGTGGGAAGAATCCTGTATCTCCCTTTTGTCTGTAACCAGCCTCTTGTTGGAGTCTCTGGTCAGCTTGAGGTCCTGTGGCTTGATTGGTTTCTTAAGTCAGTTTGTTGGAACAGGCAGAAAAATGCTCTGCTTTACCCAAGATTTTGAGATCCCCCTCCCAGGTTAGTTTAATGGGAGGGTGATCTGCTTTGAGAATCACAAAAGAGGGGTGATGAGGCTAGGTACTGGTAGAGTTGAGGCCTTTTAACAAACAGTAGCTTTTCCCTGGGGCTATTTTGTGAAAAATTCACAGAGCCCACCCTGAAGCCATTCTCAGGGTTTCTGTTTTTCATTTGATTGTGGAGGTTGCTAGAGGGAGGGGCAGCCTCTGGCTCTGGTTACCCAGTGAGGAAAGCCACTCCAATGGCTGGTGCCTGAGCTGGGTGACTTTTCCCTGGATGGAGCTGAGTCTGGCAGGTCACTTTGACGTTAAGTTCTTGTGACCTGTTAAATGACTCGTTTTATTCCAAGGCCTGAGTTGGAGCTAGCAGTTCCTCCGAGCTTTGTCGGTATCCAAGATGGAGATCACCGGTGCTGGGGGGGGGAGGGGTGGCCTTCCCTCCTCTGCTCCCTGAGAAGGAGTGAGGACGTCGGGCTTCTACTTATGCCGAGTTTTGGATCCTGGGTCGTCTCTGGTCTGCAAAGTGCAGGCTGAAGATGTCCGCTCCTTGTCGGTTCTTGCTGGTGTTGAGTAGAATCCTCTCGCCTGCTGCGTCTGGCTCCTTCGTCCCGGACTCTCTGTGTGAGCGCTCAGGTATGGCCGCAGCTGTGGTCGCCGCTGCGACCCTGCCGCCACCGCGGCGGCTGCTGGCAGGCGCTCAGATGTGTCTCCTTGTCCTTGTTTCCCCTCTCTTGTCTAACTGTCTGTCCTGTGATGGCACACTTGGTGTGATTCTCTGGCTTAGGACTGTTCACTGGAACTCTAAAACTGCTTTCTATGCGAGAGCTTGTTCAGATTCCAGCTTCTCCTCCGCCATCTTCCCGGAACACCTCACCTATATAATATTTTAAGCATTTTTTTAACTTTTTCACATCTTCTCTATGTCCCTCCCCTTCTCTCAATATATTCACATTCCTTTCTAAATAGATTGACTTTAATCTCCATAATAATATTAATTTTTATGTTTCTATTTTTTTCTGGTCTCTTTTCATTTCCCTTTCCCTTTCTTCTTTTTCTCTCCCTCTCTACTTGCATCCTACCCAACCTATTTCCTGCATTGAGATTAGGACATACTTAACTCTCCCTGCGCCTCCCCACACCAATCTATTCCTATTTTTTACCCACATCTCTCCCTAACCCTAAAAATTTCTGGTTTTCCAAATTCTTCTCTGCGGTTCGAAGCCCATTAACATATAGTTGTTTGATGTTGAATAGATGTATCTGTTGAACTAGATTGTATCTGTAGACTATTGACTGTACAAATGCAAACTTTGGTTGATGGTTGCCTTAAGATAGTGTCCTAGCACAAAACTGGTGCTATTTTCATCTCAAATGGGCAGTGTAAGCCGGAAAAACACAAGAAAAATGGCAAATCCGGGTATCTCAATTCCCAATCTTGATAATCAGGGGTCAGAACAAATAATGAATAATCCAGAGGAGAGTTCTCAAATAGCTCTACAAACACTGCTGGCAAACATGATAAATGAGAAGTTTGACAACTTACAAAGGACTCTGTATGAGCATGACAGGGAGAGAGAGGAGGCATCCCAAAAGTTTAAACAGGAATATCATAAGCGTGAGGAAGCTACTCAAAAACTGTTACAGGATTTGCGTGAGCAACTTGAGAATACTCAAAGAGGAATGGTGTGAGCAGGCTGAGAACACTCAAAGAGAACTACAGGAATCCCACGAACGGGAGGAAGCTAATCAAAGAGTAATACAGGAATTGAGAGACCAGGTAGAGAATACACAAAGATCACTAAATGCATTCATGGAATCCATTAACAAAGAGCTGAAGGAAGTCAGGGAGACCACAAAGGGAATGCTGAATGGAACCCAACAGAAGGAATGGGAGTCCAAAGAAACCATGATCAATCAACTAAGTGGTTTGAGAACAAACACTGAACACCAAATTACAGAAGTAAAGAACTTCATACAAGACCTAAAACAGAGCTTCAACAAAGAATTTGAAGCCATCAAAGCTGACCAATTAGAAGGAAAAGAGATAAAAAACAAAGTAGAGCGTCTTGACAGCTGGTTAGACCATGCAGAAGATCGAATCTCAGGGATTGAAGACAGCCTAGATATTATAGAGAAAGAACATACAACCATCCAAGACAAGTCCAAAAAATATGATAGATCAATCCAACCCCTGGGAGACACAATCAGAAGGCCTAATCTAAGGATAATGGGTGTAGAGGAGCACCTAGAAACAGAAGTTAATGGTCTAGGAAATTTGTTTAACAGGATCCTAGCAGAGAACTTCCCAAACATGCAAAAAGATAGGCCTATTCAGATACACGAAGATTTAGAACCCCAAATAGACCAGACCAGAATAGGACATCCCACCGTCACATTATAATCCACACAGGATCAACTCAGACCAAGGAAAAGATCCTTAAAGCTGTCAAGGAGAAAAGACTATTCACCTATAAAGGTAAACCAATTAAAATCATCTCAGATTTCTCAGCAGAGACAATCAAAGCAAGAAGAGCTTAGAATGATGTATGCCATGCCCTAAAAACAAACAACTATCAACCAGGAATACTGTACCCAGCTAAACTCTCCTTCATAACTGAAGGCCAAATAAAAACCTTCCATAGCAAAGAAAAATTGAAACAATACATCTCCACCAAACCAGCCCTACAAAAGATTCTTAAAGATGTCCTACACATAGAAAACCAACAAGACCACAATAAAGGCCAAGAAACTGCACCCAAACTGAGAATCCAAGAACCATAGGAAGAACCCAGTTTTCGCAGCCCCCAAGCAGGTGGATTACATGGCAGGAACTCCCAAATACCTCTCAGTCCTATCTCTTAAGGTTAATGGACTGAACTCTCCAATTAAGAGACATAGACTGTCTAGCTGGATTAAAAAACAATAACCTTCTATCTGCTCCCTGCAGGAGTCACATCTTGCCCGTTAAAACAAACACATTTTCAATGTTAAAGGCTGGAACAAAATCTACCAAGCAAACCCCCCCCATAAACAGGTGAGAGTTGCAATCCTAATATCAGATAAAATAGACTTCAAATTAAAATTCTTGAGAAGAGATAAGGAAGGTCGCTACATACTAATTTAAGGATCTCTGCTTCAGGAGGATATTAAAATTCTAAATATCTATTCGCCAAAAAATGGAGCACCCAAATTTATCAAAGAAACACTACTTTCCCTCAAATCCAGTATAGATTCAAAGACATTAATTGTTGGGGATTTTAACACACCACTCTCCCCACTAGATAGATCAACTCGGCAAAAACTCAACAGAGAAACCGCAGATCTAAACAGCTGCATAGATCAACTAGACTATCGAACATTTCACCCAGCATCATCAGAATACACGTTTTTCTCAGCAGCACATGGAACATTTTCTAAAATAGACCACATTTTAGGCCACAAAGCAAACTTGTCTAAATTCAGAAACATTGAATTTATACCTTGCATTCTCTCTGACCACAAGGGAATAAAATTAGAACTCAACACCAAAAGCCACCAAAGAAAGTCCGGTATCATATGGAGGCTGAACAACACACTGCTGAATCATGAGTGGGTCATGGAAGAGATTAGAAAGGAAATTCAAATGTTCATGCTATTCAACAAAAATGAACACACAAATTACCATCTCCTCTGGGACACAGCAAAGGCAGTACTCAGAGGCAAGATTATAGCTCTGAGCTCCTACATCAACAAATTGGAGAGATCTGAAACTAGCAATTTAATGACACATCTAAACCTCCTTGAAAAAGAGCAGCAAGATAAACCCCAATCCAGTAGATGGAAAGAAATAATCAAAATTATATCAGAATTAAATGAATTAGAATCCAAAAAAACTATAGAAAGAATCAACAAAACAAAGAGTTGGTTCTTCGAAAAACTTAACAAAATTGACAGACCCTTAGCAAATCTTATCAGAAAAAGAAGAGAACACACCCAAATTAATAAACTCAGAGATGAGAATGGAAACATCACCACGGAAACAACCAAGATTCAGAACATTATAAGGGAATACTTCTCAAAACTTTATGCTAATAAGTTTGAGAACTTGACAGAAATGGACCTTTTCCTAGCAAATACTGATATGCCAAAATTAAACCAAGATGAGTTAAACTATCTTAACAGGCCCATATCAAGCATTGAAATAGAAACAGCAATAAGAGACCTCCCAGCTAAGAAAAGTCCAGGACCAGATGGTTTCACAGCGGAATTTTACAAGGCCTTCAAAGCAGAGTTCACAACAATACTTCTCCAACTCTTCAATGAAATTGAAAGAGAAAGTTCACTACCGGACACATTCTATGAAGCCATCATAACCCTCATCCCAAAACCAGGCAGGGACTCTTCAAAGAAAGAGAACTATAGACCCATTTCTTTGATGAACATTGATGCAAAACTTCTCAACAAAATTTTGGCCAATCGACTTCAACAATTCATCCAAAAAATCATACACCACGATCAAACAGGATTCATTTCAGGGATGCAAAGCTGGTTCAATATACGCAAATCAATTAATATTATTCATCACATCAACAGGAGCAAGAATAAAAACCACATGGTTATCTCAATAGATGCAGAAAAAGCATTCGACAAGATCCAACACCCCTTTATGATGAAGGTTTTGGAAAAATTAGGAATCCATGGAACATTCCTCAATACAATAAAGGCTGTATATGATAAACCTACAGCCAGCATTATACTCAATGGTGAAAAACCCAAGCCATTTCCTCTTAACTCAGGAACAAGACAAGGATGCCCACTCTCTCCACTTCTCTTCAATCTAGTATTAGAATGCCTAGCTAGAGCAATAAAACAAGATGCAGACATAAAGGGGATCCAAATAGGGAGAGAAGAAATAAAACTCTCCCTCCTTGCAGATGACATGATCTTGTATTTAAAGAATCCCATAGACTCCACTCCCAAATTACTCAAGCTGATTCAAAACTTTGGCAAAGTAGCAGGTTATAAAATTAACCCCCAAAAATCAATGGCTTTTCTGAGAAAAGTGTGGCTGAAATAAGGAAAGCAACTCCATTTGTAATAGCCCCACAAAAAATAAAATACCTAAGAATTAACTTAACCAAAGAAGTGAAGGACCTATGTGATGAAAACGTTAAAATCTTGAAAAAGGAAATCAACACAGAACATAAAAAATGGCAAAACCCCCCATGCTCCTGGATTGGATAGATTAACAAAATTGGTTAACTACTTGTAGAAAACAAAAGCTAGATCCTTATATATCACCCTGCACCAGAATCAACACGAAATGGATCAAAGACCTTGAACTCAAAGCAGACACTCTGAAAACATTACAGGATGGAATCGGAGAAACCCTAGGTCTCCTTGGCTCAGGCCGAAATTTTCTGAATAGAGACCCGGAAACACAACAAATCAAGGAAAGGTTGGACAAATGGGATTGCATAAAGTTGCAGAGCTTCTGCAGGGCAAATGACAGAGCTAGCAAGATCAATAGAAAGCCCACGGATTGGGAGAAGATCTTTACTAGCCATACAACGGACAAGCGTCTCATATCTAAAATATACTTGGAACTAAAAAAAATTAAACCCCCCAACAACAAATCCTCAAAGAAACAACTGCCCAATAAATAAGTGGGCGAAAGACTTAAAGAGAAACTTCTCTGAAGAAGAAAGAAGCATGGCCAATAGACACATGAAGAAATCTTCAACATCCCTAACCATATAAGAAATGCAAATCAAAACAACATTGAGCTATCACCTCACTCCACTTAGAACGGCAAAAATCAAGAACTCTAACGACAGCAGATGCTGGAGGGGATGTGGACAGAAAGGAACCTTACTTCATTGTTGGTGGGAATGTAAACTTGTTCAACCACTTTGGAAAGCAGTATGGAGGTTCCTCAAATGACTTCACATAGAACTCCCCTATGACCCAGCAATCCCACTTTTGGGCATTTACCCAAGTGTTTACAAACAAGACCACACTAAAGCTACCAGCACAACTATGTTTATTGCAGCATTATTTACCATAGCTAATATATGGAACCAACCCAGATGCCCCTCAGTAGATGAATGGATCAAGAAAATGTGGTATATATACACAATGGAATTCTATGCCTCCATCAGAATGGATGACATTTTCCCATTTGTTAGGAAATGGAAAAACTTGGAAAAAGTTGTATTAAGTGAAGTAAGCCAGGCCCAAAGAAACATAGGTCCCATGGTTTCCCTTATTTGCAATATCTAGTATATGTATGAGTCAAGCGGAAAAGGTCAGATAATGTGATGTCAGGAAAATGAACCCTTAGATATGTATTTTAATGTTTTTTTCTTTCATGCATGTGTTTCTAACGCATTTATAAGATTATCTCTTTGTTGCTTTGTATGTCCCTCCCCCACAGTATAATCCCTGCTTTCACTATATTTGATGTCAGTATAACTTGTGGAGAAGATGGGGGAAAACCAGTTGTTTAAGGATACAGGTGGACCTGTTGCAACAATGAGAAGTAAAAGTTGTCATGTCCACAATGAGCTTTACAACATCGGTTCGGGGGGGGGGGGGAAAGGGGGAGAAGGAGCAGGATTGGGATTGTGGGGGGAGGGGGAAGGCTGGGATGGGGTGTGAAGGGTAAACAAAGGAGGAGGCTGCAATGCTTGGTAAGAAATGTATGCATTATCCTGCCCACTTAATTGTAACCCCTCTGTACATTATGTTCACAAATAAAATAAAATAAAATTAAAAAAAAAAGAAGTCTTGAAGGACATTGCCTAGGCCCAGAGTTCATGCCCTTTGACTGGCCAAAATAAAAACAAACAAACAAACAAAAAAGCTTCCAAACATCTTTTCTTATAATTGAGGAGAGCCTCCTTTTATAGGAATTCTCTTTATGTAGCTCAAGGTCATCAGAACTTCAGTAGATTTTCTTGTTGAGATGTAATGCACCTAACTCTACTGAACCTAATCATGGTTAGGAAAGTATGGACATTGATACGTTTGCTGTATTTTTCCTTATGAATATATAATTCTGTCAGCTATTATATATAATATAATATACAATATATTATATATTAAATATATTATAATATAATATATATGATGTATTAACAGACTTCCTAAATTTAGAGTTAGGAACAAGCAACATATTGAAAGAAAAATACTTGAATCTCTGAGTAATTTCTCTACCACAGGACAATACCAGGTTTCATTCTTATTACCCAAAGAGCAACATCGGAAAGCGATGGGCAGATGCGCATGGATGTGGTTCTCTGCATTTTGGAAACTGTGATCAATATATATATATATATGTGTGTGTGTGTGTGTGTGTGTGTGTGTGTGTGTTTGTGTGTGTGTGTACATATATTAAGTATTGTTTTATAATAGTGAATGTGTAAAACTATAGCAACAGATAAATAAGTGAACACCTATGTGCACACACACTCAATCACTTTCAAGTGTAAGAATTTCTATGCTCCCTATCCACCTACACAGAGAGTACATGAGGTGCCCTTGAATTGTTCTGGAAGTTCTTTATCTGGCTAGTGTCCCTTCACATCCTTTGTTCTCTAAGTAGCCAGATGTTATGTATTCAACAATACTTGCTACAGACAAAAGTATCCACCTTGGCACACAGAGGAACTTAGATTTCAGAAATGCCACAAATAAGTGGGAGGTACAGCAGTACTTTTCAAAATTGAGTAGATAACATATTTATTAGAAATCTTGTAAGAAAAAAACTTCACTGTAGAATAAAATACTTGAAGAAAACTACACTTTAATTACACATAGCCAGGTGCTGCAATAGAATATAAATAAAAATAAAAAAATAAATTACATATAATTTATTACCAAGTCTGTACAAGGAAAATAGGATATGACACATGGCCACATATGACTTCAAGTTACAAAATTCCAGGGCATTTCCCCACTCTTGAGAACTAGGATTAATCCATATTAAAAAAAAAAAAAAAAGACAAACATTTTATTCCAAATTTCAAAACATACAAAGTAAATGCAATAAGCATGCATTTCATAGTCTAGTAACATCATATGGTATAAAGAATCTGATTAACTGATTCATAAAAATTGATACAATGCAGTTAAAACATCCAATATCTCAAGTGTCAACTTAGCAGATTACTTTCAATCTATGATGTCTATTTTGTATATTATCCAGCCTTATCCATCCCACAATGGCAGAAGAATCTTCCTGAGAAATTCCAGAGACCTGTCTACTGTGAGTGCTCAATGTAGACCTGTTCCCATTCTCTATTATTTGGGCATGTAATAGACTGAATATCTGATAACTTGCCAAAAGCAAAATTTGGGCATGGCTTCCAGTAATGAAATTTTGGTTCTCAGAAAAAAAAAGGAAAATTGAAGACAGATTGAAAATCTATCAGATCCCTGAAAGATTTCTATCATTGTACTAAAACTGTACCCTTCTATTGACACTTGAACAAACTGCAGTAATTGTCACTCCAACCACATGTCCAAAAATTGGCTTTCCAAATATTGGCCTGTTTTCACTTTGGTAAATCAAGACACACTATTGTGGCCCCGTTTTACTTTAATTATCAGCTATGGTTGGCCCAAGGTTTAGTTGACCTTACCAATTTCTTAAATTTTAGGTCATCACACAATCACTTCATAGGCCATAAACATTAAAAATACCTATCCATATAAGTCTGCATTACGTACTTATTACTGTTTTTCTTCATTTGTCATGTTTTACATATTTGTATCCCAGGGTTTAGGTCCATAATATTCCTTCTCATGGCTGTTACCACTGAGTATATGTAATAATTTATTTTTTCTCCAGCTCTGTTCTTTCTTTAATTCAAGTCCTTAATAGCATCCTGTCTACTGAAAACTCCTAGCTACTGATTTAAACAAACTATGAAGATCCCCAAATGAGCTTTGATCTTTATCTACAAACCAATCCTTCATTACTATTTGATTATCAAAATACCTCGGAGTCATTTCAGACTTACATACTTTTGCACACCTCATATTTAATCTATGACCAGGTTTCGAATACTTTAGGAACCATATATATATATGGTATATGTGTGCTAGTACTATGACTTAAATTTGGGGCCTAGATTCTTTTATTTTTCTTTTCTGCTCAGGCTGGCAGTTTTCCATTTGAACCACAGCTCCACTTTTACCTTTTTGGTTCTTAGTTGAAGATAAGTGACTCATGGTCTATTTACCTGTTCTAGCTTGAAACTATGATCCTCTGTTTTCAGCCATCTAAATAGCTGGATTTAAATAGCTCTACTAAAACCACCCCTATTATATTTGAATTAAAAAAATCGAAGAATGAATATTTGTAGTATTTTCATATCAGTATGTTTTCATTTACCGTAAAACATATTGCCTTAAATGTTTTTCATTATTCCAGCTCACTTGCCAAGAAAGGAAAGCAAAATTTCACAACCAAAGAACTTCTGAATGTACCAATGTTCAAGCCTGCTAGCCACAATTTCTTTGCTGGGAAATAACAAAGGATGATACCATCTACAGGCTAAGCAGGAGAAAATGCCCTGCATTGAAGTTGCTGAAAGGTTGATGAGGATGAGGACAAGCAACTTTATCCAGAAAGTATCACAAAGTGTTTGCAGTGGTAAGCTGACTCTAGTGGATAAGTGTAGCCAATCTTAGAAGATGTTTATAGCGATGAAGATTGTACATGTGCTTACTTGAAGATATATTTTTATAGCATAGTTTGTCTACCGTTGAAAATGAGAAAGTTAAGATAGGAATATTGTCATTCCATCTATACTTCACAGTATAATATTAAAACCAGTTTTATACATATATTATTTATAGTAATTATAGAATATCACTAATTATGCATATATTATAAATGTATCATTTACATGTTATGTAATATATTATGAACACTTAATTTAAATTTTCTACTTGTCTGTCCAGGAATTAAACTAGCAATATCTTTGAAAATTGATAGTAAAGTAGGGTCCTTACAATTTTTATTGCAATATATAGTTTTACCCAATAAGTAGTTATTTATTCTGAATTGGTTTAGAAATGAAATATCATATCATAATATAATTTAACATTCAAAAATAATTACATAAGAACATGCTAAGGATGGAATTAAAAAAAAAATAATATGACTCATGTCTGGAATCCCAGCTACTTAGGGGCTGAAATCTGAAGATAGCTATGTGAAGCCAGTCTGAGTGAAATGGCTCAGGGAAAACACGCATACCATAGTTCAAGACTCAGTATTGGCACACAAAAAATGTGACTAAAGCATACAAATATATTTATTTAAATAAAGTTGTCATTCTTTGTATCCTTCACAGTATAATACTAAAATCAGTTTTATACATATATTATTTATAGTTGTCATAGAATATCAGTAATTATACATATATTATAAATATATCATTTATATGTTATATAATATAGTACATTACATATATTATTCATGCATAATTTATACTGATAGCACTAATATCCATTAAATTTATATATGTTTTAGAATAGGAAATAGATTTTCTTTGGTACAACAAGAAAGTAATTACTCACAAAAATTATTCCTTTTGGATTATATATCCATAACAAACTATACCCTGTGTATTCAAGGTACTTAATAATAAAAAGCCTGTGCTCATCAGCACAGGTGTCTTTTACATGAATTTGTTCTCCTTAAGTAATCACTCCAGGAATGCTAAACAGTGGAAGCTGAATGATGTTCATTCAGGTATTTCTTTAGACGTTAAACTGATCTTTATTTGGTATAAAGATCACATACAATGTCATTACCCACACACTTTTCATTTTAAATATATATATATATATACATATATATATATATATATATATATATTCTGTAGCAATGTTATTGCCGTTATAACCATAATTAGGAAGATAATGTGGGCTCATCTGCTCCATAGGTCTTGAAAGATAATGAATGTGACACTTACAGAATATCCTCAGATATGTCTGATGGAAACCTGGATTTGAATTATGGGTCTACAACTGATCAGTATTAGGTACTTGGGAAATTTGTTTGGTCTTGTTGCCTACTTCTGTTTTTAATAAATTACTTAATTAATTTCCTAACTTGAAGAACTGTCAAG
This sequence comes from Dipodomys spectabilis, assembly GCF_019054845.1. Taxonomy (NCBI): domain Eukaryota; kingdom Metazoa; phylum Chordata; class Mammalia; order Rodentia; family Heteromyidae; genus Dipodomys; species Dipodomys spectabilis. The sequence goes on along the minus strand of NW_024870819.1, from coordinate 662,522 downwards.
GGCACTAAAGTTACCCTAATGCAGGTGCAATGTTTGGAATGGTGTCTGCACATAGTGTAGTAGGTCCCAGAGAAGTCAGCTTCTATCAACATGGTCACAGCATCCTTCCTGAAGGCCTTAAGAAATATATAGCCAATTGATGTTAATACCTGTGAAAATTTGCCTTTACTAAAAAAAGTCAGTAATATTGGAGCTATTCTGTGGCTTTTACTCTGGAGTAGTTTTATCTAAATTTCATTCTTACTCTATTAGTGGTAGCAGTAGCATTCTTTAGTGCTACTCTTCATGTTTCTAATTCTGTGTTCCATTTGGAATACTATTGTAACTTAGTTTATAATCTTTGTTATCAGAATAAATAAACTACAAGTGCTGAAGTTTTCAATAAAGAGAAAATTTTAGGTATGCATTACATTATATGTGCTGAATAATTCCCTAAAATTATTCATTTTAGGTTATATATCCCTAACAAATATTGTTTATGCTTTCTTATATGATTTATATAGATTTTTATATGATTTTTATGTGATTTCTTAGAGATCCATAAATAAAACAGTTCAGAAGAGGAAAAGAGTAGGTAAGAAGTCATAAAAATTACTATTATGGTGTTTTTAATGGCTACGTATAAAGAACATGTAACAAAACAGTTGGAAGATTCATTTGCTCTTTTTGCTATGCTCTCACCCTTCTTGGAGAAAGGTTTTCACTATGAAGTGTCAAGTGGTCTGAACGTTTCAAGCCTTGTCTCAGTGACAGATGTGATGGGATTTGGGATATGTGCTCCCATGACAGGCTTTTAGGAAGTTCACAATAAAGCAATACCAGTACATATAAAGAAACTTTTGTGAGTGATGTGTATTCACTTCTTCAATTGTCAAAATTAAATTCATATGTCAAAATTATTTATATTAGATGCAGTTCAACTGGCATCACTAACACCTCCATAAATCAAATGCAAACTAAAAGTTCTACTTCAAAAACCAACATCTAAGGCAGTGTTGGAAATACAAGAATATACACAATAAGTCTAAAGGAGTAAGATCTTTAACTCTGGCAATGAGCAATGATAGCTGAATTTTTAACCAGGCTTGAAAATTTTAGGTGTCCACTATATGATTAGAGTTGCGGAGTTGACCTTGGTATCAACATTGGAGGTAAAATTCAAGGACAGCTAAGGTTGCTGCAGTATTGTAGCTAGGTAGAGTGTGACTGTCTCTGATAATGGTAAAACACAGAGTAGAAGCTAAGTCAGTAAAATGTATAGGAAAGATTCTCCACTGAGAATAATTGCAGGGAGTGATCATCACACTTGCATTGAAAATGTACAGCTCATCATTTTAGATTAAGCTCTAGCATATTTCTGATCTGAAGACAATTATAACACACCAATGTGCCATGAGTGCTGAGCAGTGTAGGTATATAGTACTCTAATATATGTGAAATCCTTAGAAGTATGGAAAGGCCTGACCCTCACACTTCATTCTGTGCTGTTGAGTTTCATGAAGAAATGTTCATAATTAGGCAATTCACACTCATCTAAGTCTGAATCAAGCAACTGAGATAAGACAGGGTCATCATTCCAGTGACGAAGTTTGTGACCTATAAAATAAATAACATTATTTCACAATGTATATGAATCCTGAAAATTTATGCAATACCAAATAACAAATGTACAAAAGGGACAATTGTCCATCTCTTATATTATTAGAAGTAAAAATACTCCTGAATTATACTTTATTGCTAGAGGATCACAGGATGACTGCTGATGTATGGTATCTTTCTAGGTGCTCCCATAAGTTTGTGATTCTTCTCTGAGGAAGTGTTTTTCCATAGTTTGTTTTGAAGTGTTCAGAATATCTGTACTGTCACTAACCTCAACCATGGAACAGCAAAGATGGTGGGATACCTGGCCAAAGAACTGAGAAATCACAGGAAGTGATAAGAAAGAAGACACCAGAGGATCCAAAGCCTCATTGCTAGATTCTGGATCCCAAAATCCTGCTTAACATGTTTTACATTCATTCTACTAGAGTGGTGGAAGGTGAGAGGCTACAGGTATGTCCACAAACTGAGGCATCAATCTAGCTTGTGGTTATAACTTTTTTGGGGGGGGTCCAGTCGTGGGGCCTGAACTCTGGGCCTGGGCACTGTCCCTCAGCTCTTCAGCTCAAGGCTAGCACTCTACCACTTGAGCCACAGCGCCACTTCTGGCTTTTTTCTTTTATCTGCTTATGTGGTGCTGAAGAATCGAACCCAGGGCCTCAGGCATGCAAGGCAAGCGCTCTATCACTGAGCCACGTTCCCAGCCCCTACTTGTGATTATAACTTTTAACATGTGTTATTGTTTGTATACATATTGATCATTGAATCCGTTATTGTTAGGGAGCAGAAGGGAGCAATAGTCATTACAACCATAGCACAGACATCCATCTTGTCTCCAAATTCTTAAACTTTTAGTGTCCAACAGATCTAACTTAAATACTCTTGAGGTAATAAATCATACCCATGTCTTCCCTTGACTGTTTGACCTTTCCAGAGCACAGCTCTCAGCCTTTTGATTGCTGTTTGAGATGGCTTCTCAATCTATCCCTTTCCAGGCTCTAACAGCTTGACTCTAGAATCCCTCACAAGTACAGTTACAGATGTATTATTTTGAAAAGGATATTTTTTCTAGGGTAGACTCACTTTTAAAATTTTTATTTTATTTAAAGGTAATGTACAGAGTGGTTACAGTTACATGAGTAAGGTATATACTTGTTGAATAGTTACCCACTCTATTGTTGTCCTCCTATCTCTTTGACCACCCTACCTCCTCTGACCCCAAAGTTGTTAATTCATGGCCAGTATAGAGTCTTGTGAATATCATTGTTACAATGGGTCACTCTTGGTACTTCTTTTATCATTATGTTATTTCCCTTTCCTTCTCAAAATCAGATAATGTATATACAAGATGGAAGGTACCAGAATCAAGACAGAAATTGCCAGGGATAAGCCAATGGCAAAAGACAAATAAAATAAAATAAGATCTAGATACACTACTTTAGCGACATCAAGGTTGACATCTGAAAAAAAAGACTTGTTGATTCCATGTCTTGGAGTTCATTTCAATTAGCATCATTTTGTATGGTCAAATGTACCTAACCCTGGAGCCAGCAATCCCACTCCTGGGCATTTGTCTAAATGATCTCGAGCTAAAACACACTAAAACTACAAGCACAACTATGTTTTTTGCAGCATTACAACCATAGCTAAGATATGGAACCAATCCAGATGCCCCTCAATAGATGAATGTATCAAGAAAATGTGGGGCTGGGAAGGTGTCTCAGTGGTAGAGTGCTTGCCTTGCATGCATGACGCCCTGGGTTCGATTCCTCAGCAGCACATAAGGAAAAAGAAAAAAGCCGGAAGTTGTACTGTGGCTCAAGTGATAGAGCGCTAGCCCTTGAGCTGAAGAGCTGAGGGACAGCACCCTGGCCCAAAGTTCATGCCCCACGACCGGATCCTCCACCCTCAAAAAACAAAAGAAAATGTGATATATATCCACAATGAAATTTCATGCTTCAATCAGAAAGAATGACACAGCCCCTTTCTTAAGAAAATGGAAAGTCTTGAAAAAAATCATATTATGTGAAGGAAGCCAGACTCTAAGAAACATAGGCTCTATGGTTTCCCTCATTTTTTATTAATTAAAATATGCTTAGGATAGTCCTGCATATAGGTTCACTTTTTAAGCACATAATATTCCTTTTTTTCTCTCCCTCTTCCTCTCCCATTTCATGTGTGTGTGTGTGTGTGTGTGTGTGTGTGTGTGTGTGTGTGTGTGTGTGACTGACTGAGTCTGTAATATTTGAACCAAGCTTTCACTCTGTTTGCTTGAACAATTGAACATAAATGTTTCGTGGATTGCTACCCCAGCTATCTGTGAATCATGATCTTCCAATATCAGCCTCATGAGATGAGATACTGGCATCCACCTCTATTGCCAAGTGTCATTTGCTTTGTATTGTTTTTGTTGTTGTTGTTGTTGTTTTTGTGCATCCAAAATCTGTAAGGAAAACAAATCTTTTATAATCAGGACTATTCACCTAAAATGTGTGTTGTTTACAGATTGCTTTAATAATGTTTCCCTTTTGCATCCACATTATATGATTTGATTATTTTGAACTCTATTCTTGCAGTCAAGTCATTTATATATAATTTAAATTGTCTTCGTTTTGTAGTGTGTTAGGTGTTTCAAAATAGAATTTATCAAGGTTTAACTCTGCACTACTGAAGCAAGACCTTTATGATTATTCAGTGTCCTGTAAATCATAAGTTTATCACTTCTCATGGCACCATTTGAGCACAAGTAGTTTCCCATAATATCTCCACATATTTTAGACCACAATGCCATGCACTCTACTGCCAAATATGCTAGGGCATCCTTTGTAATTCTCCTTGGATTTTCACTGTTATTCTCTCTTCTCTCCAGTGCTAAGTCCAGTGATGGTCATGTTGATTTTCTCCGCTGTTTCATTCATCATTGCATCTTGGGAACTACTGGAATGCACTAATGTACTTCTGTCTATTCTCCTTGTGCTTTGACTTGTACCCCTCTCAACTCGAAGGGCCAGAAACTGGGGATATTTTCTTCAATCTTTATCTCAGACATCTATCTTTACTTTCTAGCAATACATTCATTGAATTCTTCCTGTAAGCTCTAATGCCTTGAAAATGATTACTGCATTTTCATGTCTTTGTTATTTGGCATTAGGGAAGAACATACATCAATAACTGTAACAGGTAAAAGAAGCTTATGATCATGCCTCAATAGATGTTGTTCATTGGATAATTTTACCTCAAGGTTTGCCTACCTGATTCCTTTTCATTGTTTTGTTTATTTTTCAATGTAGACTTTTCTTCTGGAAAATATTTATCGGCCTAGTGAAGATCAATTCCTACTGTAATTAGTCATTAATTTTATTACAACATCATTTCATAGATCCTTCTGAGTTTCTTCAGGGTCTGTATAGTAGTGCTTCACATTCTTAGATATGTTTTAACATCGATGTATCCAATGATAAAGACACATTGCTTAAGTCACCATTTTGATGATGGAAAGGAAACCATGCTGCAATCTCACTATATGATAATTTTCTAGTTTTAAATTCTTTTACATTAAAATTGATTGTGGAGAACAAACATTCTGCATACAAATTTATATTTTCCTAATTATTTTTAGTATACTTGCCAATATTATATAAAGTTAAAACATTACTTCTTACTTAGTTTTAGGATTTCTAAAATGATCAGAGTAAAAGTTCTATTCATTCACAGTTTTAAGACAATAGAGTGTCCATTATGACCAAGTGAGTCATTTTAAAATTTTTATTTGTGGTCCTTAAAGGTTGTGCTTGGGAACCAAGTCCAGTGCTTCCTGTGTCTTAGTCTACTTTGTGCCTCTGAACCTGATGTGATTTTATTTTCACTGAACTGGAATAAAAAAATTTCACTAGGAAGGAATTATTGCCTGGTTACTTTCTCCAATATCTCTCGCATACATAAAAGGAATATAATTCTACACTGACAGAAAATGGTGATCCTATTAAGAGTAACTGTTTATTTTTTGTAGCCTCACTCTTCACTCTCTTGCCCCTTTCCTATTCCCCCTTCTCATAGAAATTGACTGGATCCTCTGGAAACCCACTTCCAGTCAGCCTCTTCCTTAAAATCCCAGCCTTAACTAACCTATCCCCTAGTAGTCCTGCTATAAACTTTCAAAGGCCTGATTGCAGCCAGACTCCTTCCTGAAAGCCCTCCTCTGCTATAGGGAAAGCTTTCTTCTACGCCCCTTCCTGGAATCCCTGCTCTGCACCACCAGAAACCAGGCCACATCCATATCTCCTCCTATGTCTCGAATTGCTGCACCAAGCACCCCACCTACATCAGGCTCATCCCTCAAATCCTCACTTCATCCACCAGATACCCCACTCCTAACTACTCTAGTCACTCATAGTCCCATTACTCCCATATCCTAGTACCTCCAAGCTCCTCCCTTCCCTACCCTACCCCCAACCAGAGTTCTCCCTCGAGCCCCTCCTGGTTTCATCAGAAACTCTGCCCATAAGTAGGCTACTTCTAAGTGGCCTAACCTCTCAAACTCGGCCTTGAAACTACCTCTTCCCACAAAGCCCATCATGCTACACCAAAAACCCTCCACCTCACTATAACTGTTCTTAAAGCCCCCCCCCCCTCTTGTTTGGCTAGAAGCTTCTCACACAGCCCATCTCCTACCTGGAAAACCAGCCCTGCTTCACCACAAACCTCTCCACCTTCCATATCTACTCTCTCAATGCCCTGTATTGCTCCCCAGATAATCCCGCCCCCTATTGCATCCTCCCTCAGATCCACACCCTACTCCACCAGATACCCTCCCCATAATTATCCTACACCTTTGTAGACCTTCCACTCCTTCTCAAAGCCGTCCTCCAATTAACCCCATGGCTCCAAGTCCTGACCTGCTCTAGAAAACCCTCACTAGAAAATGCTCATCACACTATCTCATCTCTCAACACCCACATTGCTCCACTGTAAACCAATGCAACAGTTGGCCTCCATCTGGAAGCCTCACCAAGCTCAACTGTTAATCCCTGTCCCACTGAAGTCCCTTTTTGAAGGTTGTCTTGCCCTACTGTAAACCCTGTCCAAAATCCTTTTCCTGCCTTGCAACACTGAAATCCCCACCCAAACTTACTCCTCTTTTCAAAGTGGTGACTGGCTACACCAGAAAGCCTATCCTAACTAGTCTAGTCCACTGGATCCTATCCCTGCTCTCACAAAGCCCTGGTCCTGAAAACCTCCTCCATACATTATGACTACATCCTGTTCGGCCAGAAACCCTACCTCCACCCTCACACACTTCCCAAAGGCCTGCCATTTTCCACCAGAATCCCCTCCCCTTACTAGCTTACTTCTTCCTAGCACCGCTTTGCCCTCTCAAACCAGACCCTGAAAAGCCTCTCCCTCATAGCTCCACATTCTGGCACCAGAAACCCCACCTTTTGTCAGCCTCTTGTCTCCATACCCTTCCCTGCCTTATGGGAAACCCTACCCTACATATCCCAAAAGGGCTCACAGTACTCCACCAGAAACCCTCCTCTAAGTAACCTCCTCCCTTGTAGCCTTGTTCTTCCTTCTCAAAGCTTTGCCCCAAAGAGCCTCCTCCCCAATGACCCCACTTTCTTCCACAGAAAACCCATCCACCTGCCAGCCTCCATCCTAAAGTCGCACCTACTCCACAAGAGACCCTGCCGCTAACAATCTAGTCCTTCCTGTCCCCTCCCTGCTGTCTCAAATCCCTACACAGATGCTTTCCCTCAAAGCCTTGCCCTACTCCACCACAGATGCTCTGCCAGTACCAACTCCACCTTTGAACCAGACAGGGCTCTATCAGAAACACCACACCACCTCATCCATGAATGTCCCACCTAGTAACTTTTATAACAAATGTGATTTTATACTGATCGTAGAATTTATACTAATCAATATGATAAGAAAGCAGTATTGCAAAAAGACAACAAAATTTAGATAGCTATTAGCTGCATTAGTCTCGCTTGTGGTTCTGTTACCAGGCAGATTCACATTGTGTGAAAAAGTGTGAAGATTATTCCTCTAATTGGAAAGCATTTTTTGAAGTACCAGTAAGGTTTCATGAGTGATCATTTTATTTCTAGAAAATTCGTGCACATTTGTGCCCATTAACATAAAAAATATTAGTTATTTTAAATCCTCTGGTTTTGTTGAGGAAAGAGTATTAGTGTGTAAAATGTTGAATTTCAACTCATCTCTTCAATGAATAATTTGGGATTTGCTTGCTTTACTATTCCATTGGTTCTGAGGTCTGTTCCTGTACCAGTACCAAGTTGTTTTGATTATTATGGCTTTATAGTAGAGTTTGAAATTTGGTATTGCTATTCTTCCAGCACTGTTATTTCTGTTTATGATCATTTTTGCTATTCAGGGTCTTTTATTATTCCATATGGATTTTTGGATTGACTGTTCTATTTCCTTGAAGAATAATGTTGGAATATTGATAGGTATCGCATTGAATTTGTAGATAGCCTTTGGCACTTTTGCCATTTTCACCATGCTGATCCTTTCAATCCAGGAGCATGGGAGTTTTTGCAACTTTCTAAGTTCTGTTTTGATTTCTTTTCTCAAGTTTTTAAACTTTTCATCATAGAGGTCCTTCACTTCTTTGGTTAAGTTACTTCCTAGATACTTTATTTTTTGTGGGGCTATTCTGAATGGAGTTGCTTTCCTAATTTCAGCTACACTTTTCTCATTTTTGGCATGTAGAGAAGCCATTGGTTTTTGCGGGTTAATTTTATACCCTACTACTTTGCCAAAGTTTGAATCAGCTTGAGTAATTGGGAGTGGAGTCTATGGGATTCTTTAAATAGAAGATCCTGTCATCTGCAAAGTGGGAGAGTTTTAATTCTTCTTTCCCTACTCGGATCCCCTTTATGTTTGCATCTTGTCTTATTGCTGTAGATAGGCATTCCAATAGTAGATTGAAGAGAAGAGGAGAGAGTGGATATCCTTGTCTCCTTCCTGTGTTAAGAGGAAATGGCTTTAGTTTTTCACAATTAAGTATAATGCTGGCTGTAGGTTTGTCATATATAGCCTTTAGTGTATTGAGGAATGTCCCATGGATTACTAATTTTTCCAGAACCTTCATCATAAAGGAGTGTTGGATCTTGTCAAGTGCTTTTTCTGCATTTATTGAGATAACCATGTGGTTCTTATCCTTGCTCCTGTTGATGCGATGAATTATATTAATTCATTTGCATATATTGAACCAGCTTTGCATCCCTGAAATGAATCGAGTTTGACCTTTGGATGAATTGTTGAAGTCGATTGGCCAAAAATTTGTTGAGAAGTTTTGCATCAATGTTCAACAAAAAAAAATGGGTCTACAATTCTCTTTCTTTGATGAGTCCCTGCCTGGTTTTGGGATGAGGGTTATGATGCCTTCATAGAATGAGTTCGGTAGTGAACTTTCTCTTTTAATTTCATTGAAAAGTTGGAGGAGTATGGGTGTGACCTCTGCTTTGAAGGCCTTGTAGAATTCCACTGTAAAACCATCTGCTCCTGGGCTTTTCTTAGGTGGGAGGTCTCTTATTGCTGTTTCTATTTCAATTCTTTTTTTTTTTAATTTTATTTTATTTTATTTGAGAACATACTGTACAGAGGGGTTACAATTACATGGGCAGGATAATGCATACATTTCTTACCAAGCATTGCAGCCTCCTCCTTTGTTTACCCTTCACCTCCCTTCCCAGCCTCCCCCCTCCCCCCCCACCCAATCATACCCCCCTCCCCCCCCACACCGACAATTCTTGATATGGGCCTGTTAAAATGGTTTAACTCATCTTGGTTTAGTTTTGGCATTTCGATATTTGCTAAGAAAAGGTCCATTTCTGTCAAGTTCTCAAAATTATTAACATAAAGTTTTGAGAAGTATTCCCTTATAATGTTCTGCATCTAGGTTGTTTCTCTGGTGATGTTTCCATTCTCATCTCTGAGTTTATTTATTTGGGTGTGTTCTCTTGTTTTCTAATAAGGATTTGTTAAGGGTATGCCAATTTTGTTAATTTATTCGAAGAACCAACTCTTTGTTTTGTTGATACTTTCTATGTTTTTTTTTTAATTTTAATTCATTTAAGAATTTTTGTAGGGTTGGTTTGGTGGAGATATGTTTCAATTTTTCTTTGCTATGGAAGTTTTTTTATTTCACCTTTGTTATGAAGGAGAGTTTAGTAGGGTACAGAATTCTTGTTTGATAGGTGTTTGTCTTTAGGGCCTGCATACCTCATTCCAGGCTCTTGTGGTTTTGATTGTCACCGCTCAGACATCTGAGGTGATTCTAATTGGTTTCGCTTTATAGGCTATTGATCTTTTCTTCTTGACAGCTTTAAGGATGTTTTCCTTGGTCTGAATTGATCCTGTGTGGATTATAATGTGATGGTGGGATGTGCTATTCTCGTCTGGTCTATTTGGAGTTCTAAAAGCTTCTTGTATATGAATAGGCTTATCTTTTTGCATGTTTGGGAAGTTCTCTGCTAGGATCTTGTGAAACAAATTTGCTAGATCATTAATTTCTGCCTTTATATCCATTATCCTCAGATTAGGCCTTCTGATGGTGTCTTCCAAGTGTTAAACAGATCTATCATATTTCTTGGATTGGTGTATGTTCTTTCTCTACAATATCTAGGCTGTGTTCAATCCCCGAAATTTGGTCTTCTGGATAGTCTAACCCTATTATCAAGACTTTCTACTTTGTTTTTTCTTTTCCTTCGAGTTGTTCAGCTTTGATGGCTTCAAATTTTTTGTTGGAGCTTTGTTTAAATCTTGTATGAACTTCTTTACTTCCTTAATTTGGTGTTCAGTGTTTTTTCACAAATCACTTAGTTGATTGGTTATGGTTTCTTTGAACTCCCATTCCTTCTGTTTGGTTCCATTCAGCGTTCCCTTTGTGGTCTCCCTGACTTCTTTCAGCTCTCAGTTTATGGATTCCATGAATGCCTTTAGTGATCTTTCTGTATTCTCATCCTGCTCTCTCAATTCCTGCATTACTCTTTGATTAGCCTCCTCATGTTCATGCAATTCCTGTAGTTCTCTTTGAGTATTCTCAGCCTACTCACGCCATTCTTGACTTTCTCTTTGAATGTTCTCAGCCTGCTCACGCCATTACTTTATCAATCTTTGAGTAGCTTCCTCATGCTGATATTCCTGTATTGACCTTTGACCTCCTCTCTCCCTATCACGCTCATACAGAGTCCTTTGCAGGTTTTCAATCTTTTCATTTATCATGTTTATCAGTAGTGTTTGTTGAGCTTTTTTGGAACTCTCCAATGGATTATTCACTATCTGTTCTGTCCCGTGATTATTATGAGTGGGAGTTGAGATAACCGGACTTGCCATTTTTCTTGTTTTTTTTTTTCCGGCTTACTCTGCCCATTTAGGATGAAAGTAAAACCAGTTTTGTGCTAGCACACTATTTTAAGGCAAGAATCAACCAAAGCCTGTAGTTGCACAGTCAAAAGTCTGCAGATACAATCTAGCTAAACAGATATAGCTGTTCAACATCAATCAACTATGTATTAATGGGCTACGAACAGCAAAGAAGAATTTGGCAAACAGAAATTATTAGGTTTAGGGAGAAATGTGGTTAAAAATAAGAATAGAGGGATGTGGAAAGTCCGAGGGAGAGTTTACTTAACTAAGTCCTAATCTCAAAGCGGGAAATAGGTTGGATAGAATGATAATAAAGAGAGAGAGAGGAAAAGAAGAAAGAGAAAGAAAAAAGACAAGAAAAAATAGAAAAACAAAAATTAAAAATGCAACATTTACAAATTATGCAAAATGAATATGTAATATTCAGAGAAGACTGTGGATAGGATAAGAGAAGGGGAGGGATAGAAAGGGGACATGTAAAACTCAAAAATAAAAATGTTTGAAATATTATATAGGTATAAAGAGGTAGTACTTCTATTAAGGAATTTAAGTCTAAGAGGTTTTAAATTGAGTAATAAATTTCTGGATTAAATGTATATACAACAGGGAGTTAAAGTCTAATAATCTGCTATGGGTTTATCTGAAGATGAGCAGAACAGCAATTAAGTCATGCAAAGAAGAATGAAAGAGAAGAAAAAGTGAAAAGAATGAGAAGGAAAGAAAAAAAGGGTCAAAAGGTCAGTAGAGCTAAACAAAAACAAATTTTCATAAAGAAAAAAAAGTACACACACATATACCCCTAAAACAAATGTTATAGGAGGAAGAAAAAAAAGTTAATAGAAAACAAAATTTTTTAATGTTAAAAATTAAAATTTAAAAAAAATTAGAATTTTTTTTATAAAAGGTACAAAAAATGCTCTTTGATTTTTTTTTTGGGGGGATGGGAATATCCTGTATCTCCCTTGTGTATGTAACTAGTCTCTTGTTGGAGTCTCTGGTATGCTTGTGGTGTTTGATTTTCCTGTGGCTTAGATGGTTTCTTAAGTCAGTTTGTTCGAGCAGGCAGAAAATTCTCTGCTTTACCCGGGATTTTGTGATCCCCTCCCAAGTTTGTTCAATGGGAGGGAGATCTCCTTTGAGTATCTCAAAAGAGGGTGATGGCTGTTTCCTCTAGTTTGAAGATGCTGTGTTGAGGCTAGGTTCTGGGTAGAGTTGAGTCCTTTCAGCAAACAGCAACTTTTCCCTGAGGAGTTAGCTCCTGAGATACTCACAGAGCCCAGCCTGGAGCCATTCTCAGGGTTTATGTTTACTGAATTTCAATTGGTTGTCAAGGATGCTGTAGGGAGGGGCAGCCTCTGGCTCTGTTTACCCAGTGAAGAAATCCACTCCTGGGCTGGTGGAGCTTGCTCAGCCAGGCTGGGTGACTTTTCCCTGGGTAGAGCTAAGACTGGCAGCTCAGGTTAGGTTTCTGTGACCTGCTAAATGACTCTTGTTTTCTTCCAAGGCCTGAGATGGAGCTAGCTGCTCATCCAGACCTTTGTCAGTATCAAATATGGAGATCTCTTATAGTGGGGATCTGGAAGGGTGGCCTTCCCTCCTCTGCTCCCTCAGAAGGGGTGAGGATGTCAGGCTTCTACTAACGCCGGAGTCTTAGTTCCTGGGTCCTCTCTGTCTACAAATTGCAGAATGAAGATGTCTGCTCCTTGTCAGTTCTTGCTGGTGTTGTGTAAAATCTGCTTGCCTGCCACATTTTGTGCCTTTGTCCCGGACTCTCTGTGTTACCGTTATGGTGGCAACAGCCGCTGCTACTGAGGCTACAGCCGCGGCTGCTGGCAAATGGTCAGATTTGTCTCCTTGCCTGGATTTTCCCTCTCTGGCCTAACTCTCTGTCCTGTGATGGCACACTTGGTGTGATTCTCTGGCTTAGGACTGTTTCCTGGAACACTAAAACTGTTTTCTATGTGAGAGCTTGTTTAGCCAGCTTCTCCTCCTCCATCTTCCCAGAACTCCCACCCTATTTTTTGTACATGCCTTTCAACCATGTATGGCATGGGCAGCAGTTCAGTAAATAAACTACTTTACCAGACTGAATTCCGTGTGGTGCTCCATTCATTGGCTATCTTATGAAACTCACCTAATTAATATACTTAACACTACAGAATTTCTAGTTATAAATCCATGGATATTTTTGTGACATATGTAAGATCAGTATCGACAAAATATATGTACTAACTCCTCGTTTAACAGTATAATTCTGCCTGGAATCTTCAATAGCAGCTTAATTAACCATAAATTCTATTTTGTACTAACTCATCGTTTAACAGTATAATTCTGCCTGGAATATTTAATAGCAGCTTAATTAACCATAAAGTCTATTTTGTGCTAACTTATCGTTAAACAGTATAATTCTGCCTGGAATCTTTAATAGCAGCTTAATTAACCATAAAATCTATTTTGTTTGCTTTCCTTTGTTTTGTTTTTTGCTTAAAGTAATATAAGAGTGGGTGGGATAATCTGAAAGGATCTCTAGCTTCATATTTTCTCATTACCCTCTAAGGACCTCTATGATGAAAACTTTAAAAACCTGAAAAAGGAAATCAAAACAGAACTTAGAAAGTGGCAAAACTTCCCATTCTCCTGGATTAGAAGGATCAACATCGTGAAAATGTCAATACTTCCCAAGGCTATCTACAAATTCAATGCGATAACTATCAATACTCCAAACTCATTCTTCAAGGGAATAGAAGAAGCAGTCCAAAAATTCATATGGAACAGTAAAAGACACCGAATAGCAAAAATGATCCTTAATAGAATGAACAGTGCTAGAGGAATATCAATACCAAATTTCAAACTCTACTACAAAGCCATAGTAATCAAAACAGCTTTGTTCTGGCACAAGAACAGACCTCAGTTCTAATGGAATAGAATTGATATCCCAGAAATGAACCTACAGACCTATAGCCATCTAATCTTCTGTAATGGAGCTAGAAAAATAGAATGGAAGAAAGACAGCCTTTTCAATAAATGGTGCTGGCAAAATTGGTTATCTACTTGTAGAAGACTAAAGCTAGATCCCTGCACCAGAATCAACTCCAAATGGATCAAAGACCTCGGAGTCAAAGCAGACACTCAAATAGTAATTTTTAAAATAATGAACTGCCTAGTGCCTCTGGCTCACATATATAATCCTAGCTATAGTTAGGATTACAGGTATGAGAAACAAACACTAGGTGCGTGTTGTTCATGATGGTTTGTATTGGCATGTTTTAATATTGTTTGTTTCTTATACTACAATGCTCTTATTTTTATTTTCACTTAGGTGGGGGAGTGTTGAACCTTCTTTGGTTGAGATGGAGCCATGTGGAAGTTCTTGCCTAGTATGGCATGGAATTGAAATTCTCCTGCTCTAAGCTGCCAATGGACCTGGGATGATAGACGTATTCCATCACACAGAGCCAGGGGTTGTGAAGCATTGCAGGTAAAACTACACTGGTCTTGAAGTGATGTCCTAAATAGCTAGCTTTACAGGCATATGTCTTCAAAACCTTGTTGTATTTCGTTTCACTTTGAAGTAGTGTTTTGCATACTTAGAGATACAATGATAACAGACTACATGTTTAATATATAAAATAGTCAATATAATTAGCAAGTTTATCTCCTAACACTTTGAAGCTAATATATTTTGGTAACTCCTGCCTCTGATAGTTATTTTTTGGAATATACCATAAACATGAATGCATTGATAATGTGCACTTGAAGACTGGAAGTTGATAGAGATAGACAAGTTAAACTATGTGCAGTAAATATATATTTATGTATTGCTGTTCTGAAGAACATTATCATATATTCACCATAATAATACCACCATATATTAACCATGACAATAATTTTCCTGCAGTGTAGAAGTTCCTATTTCATAATCTGCCATCTTTTATCATTTTTACATTCTCCTTATGAGTATGAATGTTTTCTTGTTCCCTCTTATTAAGATGGAATTAAAAAATTTTAGAATTTACTGAAAGTATCTAATTTATTTGGTTTTGTGTTGTTAAATCATTACAACCAAGGTTTCATGAAAGTTATGCTAGCAGACTATATCACTAAATTTTATTCTAATTACATCTTATTATTGTATTTTGATATTGGGTTTTGCTGTTGTTGTTTTATGATATTGAGTGTTGTGAAGCTGGACTGAAACATGCAACCCCACTACCTCCAGTAACAATGTTTTATCACCAGGTTTTGGAGGCTCTCTCCTCTACAGTTCACTACAAAAACTTGCAGTGGAACTTTGGCACAATTGGTAGAGCACTACAGTGAAGGGCAAGATCCTTGGGATTGTCATATAGTCCTTGCTCAAATCCTAAAACACCTTTATGCACAGACACACGTTCACCAACATACACACACACACACACACACACACACATACACACACATGTACACGCACAAAATGGCAGGCAATGTTTGTTGTCTCTTAAATTCTTATCCAGATATTGGACAACATCAGACTTATTTGTGAAGGGTTTTCCTTGATCATTTTGAAGGAGGAGGATAGTTCATGGGACACAAACGACAAGACTTTAGTGAGGAATGCTTTATAAATGACTAGCTTATAAAAAGAACAGGAGTACAGTTTTTATCTTTAAATATTACATTCCTTCAAATATAGCATTTTAAAATAGTAACCATTGAATTATGAGAAGACAATGCAGCACCTCTTCCCTTCTCCCCTTCCCCTCGTTCATAAAATATAATAAAAGTTTCAAAAATGCTCTTCTGTCTTACAAAATGTTTGACTACATGTATAATGTTTGTTTTTCAATACTTTTTTGATTTTCCCATGTTGGGTCTTCGTCCGTCCCCCGAAAGACGGACGGGGTCCGAGGAAAGGTAAGTGCGGCGCTCGCCCGTTCCCTAGCCTCCCTCAGCCCAGGAGACAATCAGACACCGCGGGGAGCCAAATCCAGCAGGTAGAAAAACTCGTTTATTAACAGAGAGCAGCCCCTTTTAAGGACAACAAAGGTGGGTGGTATGGTAAGGGAGGAAGAGGAACCAATCACTGTCAAGGTCACACCCTATCATTCACCTGAGCCTTCACGGGCTGGTTAGGCACTGATCAGAAGATCAATTGGGGTCTGCCCACTCAACCCCCTCCCAGCGCCATCTTTGCTGCCCATGTGCTCCACAGATTCCCCCTTTTATTTTTGTTTTAATGGCAGACCCACCTAGCACAGTAATAAACATCAGTCCCACCACAGTTAGAAATGTCCGAAGCAGTTCAAGTAATTCCTGGGCACCTGGTGTCTTTTAAGTAAGCCAGTTCCTTGTATGTGCCTTTAAGCTAGCACAGGAGTCAAGATGACCTTTGAGCTTTACTGTCAGCTCCCAATTGCTCCCAACATCATCTCCCCCCGTCTTTGCTTAAAGAAGCGAACCCGCCTGTCTTAGGTTGGGTGGATCGCCTTGTCTGCCTTACCCGTCATCGGGAACTTCTTCAGAGCGAAGCTGAAGGCCCTGTCTTAGGTTGGTCAGACTGACACCCCCTCTTACCCGTCTCTGGCTGCGATTCCTCTCGTGGGGGAAATTCATTCATTTGGAGCTTGATAACTGGCTGGCTAAGCTCATAAGAGTTTTGCAGTGCACGTATAATGCAAGGAAGGCATAGAAAAACCATCAGCAAAAGCATTCCCAGGCCAGGAAATGTCACTACTAGTCCTTTAACCTTAGTGAAGGATGGGATAGCAGTCTTTGCCACTTCAGAGTCCAGAGGTGGGGTTGGACAAAATCTAAGCTGGAAGCATAACAAAAGGTGGTTGTTTAACAATAAGTATGGATTCAATGCTGCTATACAAGCAATTAGTAAAAGAACAATTAAAGCAGGTAACATTAAAATAATTAACTCCTACAAAAATATTAAACAGTCCATAGGGTGGTGATCAAAATGAAGGTCAGGCCACCAGGTCGAAGGGACAGCTTCTCTTGTGGTGCTCCTGACGATTTCTGCATTGCCAGCATTGATCACTGCCCAGGTCACCCGTTGAAGTTGATGCAGATTCCATAGGGCCGTTCACAGGATTCGGAGAGTAAGGACAGCCAACAGCTGGAGTATCACCATCTGCAATTGTTAGAGAACACAAGAGCTTCTCAAGGGCTGGTTGCCCTTGGGGATGGTTAATAATTGTCTTTCTGGCTTTTGTCTTTAAAACACAAGCCTCGGCCATGCTTTTTGTTGTTGTTGTTGTTGGTTAGCTTATTCTTGGGCATCCTCCTGTATAGAGGAAATGGGTAAAAACTTAAGGTTCCTGGCAGGGATCCAAATGGGAGCAGACTCCCCTATGGGGAAAACGCATCCAAATCCCCTGCCCATAGTAACTAGGGGGTCAGGTCCTCTCCATTGTTGTGTCAGGGGTGCTTCCACCTGACTTTCACTTGGGGCTTAGGGTTTAGTTGTCCCCAGTGCTTCTGAAATCTGGATTCAGTTGTCCCTTTTGAAAAATTTAAAAACAAAGCTATCTGTAACTGTATATGGGGGCTAACTCCCCCTTTTTTGTTTTATAGGCTACCAGAATACAAATTAAAGGGGTTTTTAATGTCCTGAAGGGCCATAATGGCCAGCATTTCCTTATATTGTAATTGTAGGGACAGAAACCCATGGCAACAGCCAATTGATTTCCCCTAAAAGACTGAAGTTGGGTTAAGGTTAGAGAGGCTGGAATATCCAGCAAAGGCTTAAGGGGGCTGGCCTGAGTCAAGGTAAGGTGGGTCCCGAGCACCTTAAAAGGAGCTACCTTTTGAATTTTATTAAGGGCTATGGTAAAACCCCCCTTTTCTAATATGGTGAGAACCTGGGCCAGAAGGCCCTCCAGGCAGTTTGGGTCTTGGTGCCCCAGAATCATATCATCCATGTAGGCATAGGCAAGGGAGGTATCTGAACCCAGCACAGGCCCTAAAAGTGTGGCCAAGTGTTGTTGGCAGAAGGCTGGACTATTGGCCATACCCTGTGGCAGCACCGTCCATTCAAACCTCCGGATCAGGCTGGGAAAAATTAAGAGAAGGTATAGAGAAAGCAAACTTCTCGCAGTCATCTGGATGCAGAGGGATAGAAAAAAAACAATCTTTAATATCAATCACAACCAAAGTATATTCTGAAGGTATAGCAGGAGTCCAGGGCATGCCTCTTAGGGGCGTTCCTACTAGCTTTCATTTACCTTCCGTAGATCTTGGAGCATCTGCCAAGCCCCAGAGGCTTTTTGAATAACAAATACGGGTGTGTTCCAAGGACTTATAGAAGGGCAAATATGCCCAAGGCTTATCTGTTCCTCCACCAGAAGGTGGAGGGCTTCAAGTTTAGGTTTGGTCAATGGCCACTGCTCCACCCAGATTGGGCTTCCTGGCTTCCACCTAATGGGAGGTACTTGGGGGACAGTGGCCTTTAGGATTGGGGGTGCACCCGAGTGGGTCCCCTATGTTCTTCTCTGTAATTATGAAGGTTAAAAAAATCCCCTTCCTTAACTCCCTCTAGATCCTGTTTAAGCCTTTGTGCTTTTTCCCCATCCAGGATATCATCATATGATGCTGGATGGTCTGTAGTGACCACGGCATCCATTTGTCTTAGCATATCTTGCCCTAGTAAATTGGCAGTGAGGTTCTTTGCCACTAAAGGGCGTATCCTTCCCTGTTCTCCATCTGGGCTAGTCCATGTCATAAGGGCAACCGTTTCTTTGGTATGGGAGTTGCCCCCTACCCCCAATATCGGGGGCCCAGGTGTAAGCTTCCAGTCCAAGGGCACTTCCTCCTCCCTGAGTATGGTTTGGTCTGCCCCGGTGTCAATTAAGCAGTGAAACCTCTTTCTGCCTATGAGAATACTCATTTTAAGGCGGAGTCTGTCCACCAGGGGGACGGTCCAATGGACCTGGGTCGCCCTGCCACAAGGCTGCCTGGGCCTCACAGCAGAGGGGGTTCCTCCTTGAGTTAAAGGGGCTAGAGGATGCCCCTCCCCAAGTTTAAAGACTTCCCATCTAAATCAAACTTGTATCCCTCCCTGCCCCTGGGGCAGGGTATAGGGGGCGGTTTGCCCACAGGCCAGTTGGCAGGGGATTGTTGTAAACAGTCCCTCTTAAAGTGCCCCTCCTGCCCCCACTTAAAACAAGTCCCTCTCCCCGATGGCCTTGGGGTTCCTTGGCCCTGGGCTGCCAGCGCCTGAGTAATGGCCTCAGTCATTGTAGATGTCTGAGCCTGTAAAGCTAAAGCTAGTGATTGGGACTGATGCTGTTGCGTTCCCACATCCTGTGAGGCCACCACCCATCTGCTCAGGGAACTCTCTCTCAATCCCGTGCAGGCCATGCGGTGGTCTGCATTCATCCCTTCCCAGACCAGCAGCTTTACAAACTGATCTCAGAGGTTCCCTGTCGGCAGCTTGAGGTGAACACTCTGTTGGACTCGGTCTATGAAATCAGGTCGAGGCTCACCCAATTTTTGTCTCACTTCTGCCATGGGGGACTCAGTAGGCCCATCATCTAGTTTGTACCACACGGCAAGTCCTGCCTGCCTCACTTGGTCACGGTACGGGCCAGGTATTGCGGCCTGTTGGATGCCGGTGGAGTACCCTTCCCCCTTCCCTGCTAGCATGGCATAAGTAATAGGTATCGCTGGTTGAGCCTGCCGGTTACTCTCCGCTCGCACTCTGCATTCCTCCTTAAAGAAAGCACACCATTTAATAAACTGAGAACTAGTGGTCTGGGCCCAGGGAGAGTTTGGGCCATCCTCCGCCACCGCCTTGCGGAGCTCTTTAAGATCCTTAGCTTCCCATGGATACCATTCCAAGGGCCTGTTAGCCCCTGATGCCACATTGACCGGATACACTTGGGGAAGCGAATCCTGTGGCCGAGAGTCTGGGCTCTTGGGTGGCCCTTCCTTTCCAGGGCTCTTGGGTGGCCCTTCCTTTCCAGAGGAGGTCTCCGAGTAGGTTACTTCCTCAGCCCTTGGCCCCTCCATGTGGTAGGGGTCTGGGTTTTGCAAGTCCCTCTCGCAGGTCTCGTTGGCCGCCGTACCTCCCTTCCAATCAGGGGAATAGGGAGGGGGCCTAGGACCGTCCGGGGCACCTGAGTAGCTGCCTCCGCCCCTGCATGCACAGATAGTGCGTTCCCGGTCGAATTTGACCTTTTCCTTTTCCTTTTTACTTCCCAAGTCTTCCTGTACTCTTTCTAGGCCTAATGTTGCCTCCTCCTCCTTCTTCGGTGATATAGCATTACCCATATTTAGGGTTTCACTTACCCCGAGAGACCGCTTAGCCTCGGCCGGTATCTTTTCCTTTCGTGCCCCACGTTGGGCGCCAGATGTTGGGTCTTCGTCCGTCCCCCGAAAGACGGACGGGGTCCGAGGAAAGGTAAGTGCGGCGCTCGCCCGTTCCCTAGCCTCCCTCAGCCCAGGAGACAATCAGACACAGCGGGGAGCCAAATCCAGCAGGTAGAAAAACTCATTTATTAACAGAGAGCAGCCCCTTTTAAGGACAACAAGGGTGGGTGGTATGGTAAGGGAGGAAGAGGAACCAATCACTGTCAAGGTCACACCCTATCATTCACCTGAGCCTTCACGGGCTGGTTAGGCACTGATCAGAAGATCAATTGGGGTCTGCCCACTCAACCCCCTCCCAGCGCCATCTTTGCTGCCCATGTGCTCCACATTCCCACCTCTAGGTACTTAGCTTTTTTCCAGGTGACAGCACACAGAGCCTTTAAGAGCAAACAGAAGATTAGGAAACAAAAAACCTAACAATGTCCTAGGAAGTGGATGTAAAAATACATGCAAGAAGCACATGGCAGGCTGAGAGGGCCCTGAGAGGCAAAATGATTTGTGAAGGATGAGAAGAATAATGACAAATAAGGCCTGGATCTGAGCTAGGAAGGGCTCTTTGAGGCTGAGACCATGACTTTATCTAGGCCTAGCTGAGGATGTTGGGATTTGACAATATCCACATGTGTATAGAGTGATGTGGGAAGGGAGATTTTAGCCTACAGTTTGTCTTTGGGATGGTCTTATGTGAGCAAGCAGCTTAGATGATTAGGCTCTGAGATATGACACTACCTCCCTCATAATGGAATAGAATATGGAACTTATGACACTACCTCCCTCATAATGGAATAGAATATGGAACTCTGAGAGCCAAGCAACTGTAACTAAAAGTCAACTCAAGCCAGTTCACTTGGACTGTGGCTCAGGAACAAGAAAGATGCTCCTGTGTTGTTTTCAAAGTTCAAGAGATTCAGGTCTCAGGCATGAGTTGTGTGAGTGCCTCACTCGATGCTGCAGACATTGGATCAGTGCTAAACCACGAAACCAATGTCTCAGGCCTTGTTATAAGAAGAAACCAAGGGAAACACCAGGCAACTCCGGCAAGGTAAAACTATGAAGGAAACCTATTTAATCTCATCCTAGCACACACTAGAACCTTCTTCTTGTGTGCTTTTATATGAGTAGACTGAGAAAATATTTACTGTGTAGTTTTCAATCCACTCTATTATAATTACTCAATTTAAGTGTACTCCCATTTCCATGTTTCAAAGATCCATTCTTTTTTTACCACCTCAATGTGACAATGAGTCAGCCCAAACCCTGAATATGTCTTATAATATATGGTGCCTGGACTCAGGTTT
Source organism: Dipodomys spectabilis (assembly GCF_019054845.1). NCBI lineage: Eukaryota > Metazoa > Chordata > Mammalia > Rodentia > Heteromyidae > Dipodomys > Dipodomys spectabilis. The sequence continues at coordinate 640,872 of NW_024870819.1, read as the reverse complement.
GCTGGAAATTCTAGTAATGGACCTGGTCCCTGCCTACCAGAAAGGTGATCTCTTCTATGTTGGAAACTTCCTCCACCACTATAGAAAGCGGGGACAATAGAGCAGTTGTTGGATATTCTGTTTAAAAAGTGAGCGTTCCTAAGCCGGGTGCCGGTGGCCCACACCTGTAATCCTAGCTACTCAGGATGCTGAGATCTGAGGATCAAGGTTCAAATCCAGCCCGGACAGGAAAGTCCATGAGACTCATCTCCAATAAACCACTAGAAAACCGGAAGTGATGCTGTGGCTCAACTGGTAGAGTGCTCACATTGAGTTGAAGGCTGAGGGATAACATCCAAACCCAGAGTTCAAGTCCCACGACTAAAAAAAAAAGTGAGATTTCCTCCTTCAAACCCAAGACTGATGAGACCCCCTCCAGAATATTGGAATAATTGGTACCTCTCTGAGACTGTTTCACTGGGGTTTTATCAAAGGAGCTTGGCTTGAGACAAAGAAGGGCAGACTTCGACTGATTCCTTAGGACTGGGCTGCCAGAACATTTCATTTGCCTCATAAGCTAGTGGAGCCTTAATGATTTTCTTGCTGAAAGAATAGGATTAAAGGAATGAGCCAGTTTCATCCAACGTCCACTCTCACCTAGGAAATCACTATCTTGGAGGCCTTTGAAGGAATATAGACAGAAGAAAGGATGAAACTTGAACTTGAATTTGGGGCCTGAGTTCTGTAACATTCGTAGCACTCTACCAATTGAGCCCCAAGTCCAGTTCCGGCCTTTGGCTGGTTAAATGAAGATAAGTGTCTTTAGATTTTACAAACTAGACTGGGTTCAAACTGAGTTCAATCTGATCCTCAGATCTCACCCTCCTGATTACTAGGGTTAGAGGCATGAACCATTCTGCAGTTATTTGGAAAGATGTATACTCACAGATAAGCATACTCACAGTATTTCCATGAAATTGTATAGACATATCTTCACTTTTTGTCTGTCATGTTTACATTACCATTTGTGACTTAGACAGTCCCATGTGTGTCCTGTTCAGAACAGGAGAAACAAAGAGTTAACTTCCTTCTCCCATTGGTACAGATCCTTCTACCGTAACTAGAAGGAAGATGAACAAGTGAAAAAATAAGTGGACATTGGCACAAAGAGAAATTTTGTCCTTTGAAACTTGGTATCTTTGACGTTTCTGAATCAAAGTCAATTTTCTTCTTTGCACACCAGTTGTTATTTTCATCAGAGGGTTGAGGTTTGGCACAACAGTGGATAGCAGATTACACAGTTGTGGATGTGGTTGTGGTTTTAGACTTTCATGGATGCCAGAGAGGGCTGTATATAACAAGTCAGATCCATTGGGGAAACAACTTTCTCTTCCTATCACAGGGAGAAATTTTTAAGATTATATTTGAGAAATTTCTAGAAGTGGGTTGTTAGGAGCATCCTGCTTGCAGGAGTCTCTTCCCACTTCCCAACATGCAAGTCCTGCCAGAGAGAGGCTATAGTACAAGGTTCAGGATGGAGAGGGTGGGCTCTCATTTTCCTTGTCACTAATCTTCCCACAGCATTGTTTGTTCTATCTTCCCTATGTGGATGGACTTCTACCTTGATTATTTCTATGTGCCTAAGAACCATGACACCCTGAAAGAACTTACACAGAATGTCAAGATCAACATGGTCTCTTCAGACATATTCTTCTGGACCAGCTGGAGGAACCCATGACCTGTGAGACCAAGAAAAAGAGGAAGAACTTGTTTAGATGCTTCAGGGCTCGTGAGGAAGGATGGAAGCAGGGTCTCTAGGGATGGGCCCAATTGGTCACGAGACCTTAGTACTCCTCAGTTTGGCAAAATGTCCTTTTATGGATATTCTATGCCAGGTATAATCTGTTCTCCTTTTGAAAGAACTTGGAAGTAGCCACTCATTAGAAACACCCTACATTCTAATCAGTGTTCAGTACAACCTCAAATTCTACAGCTTCTCCCATTAGATCCTCAGAAGTTTAGTCACACCTTAACTTCTAGGGTCTACTCTAAGATTTCTGTACCTATTTCCATTCTCAGGTTTGCATCACCGTAAAGCAGCTCCTGCAGAACTCCAGATAAAGAACCCATCAGTGATGTCGTCTATGGTGACTGACTGAGATTGGAAGATCTCCAGAAAGCATGTGAACATAGAGGTTTTTTTTTTCAATTTGTAGAAAGGCCCAAGTAGGTTTTCAGTCCTGTGGACATCCCACTGGTTCTGAACCCCACATGTGATGCAGGCGTACCTGCACATAACACCAAGGACGAAGACAATTCAGAATGTCTTCCATTGATGTTCACAATCCAACTAGATCGCCACCAAGCCAGTCAAAAAAAACACGTCTTGGTGTGCAGGGTAAATGTGTGCTAATGGAAAATGACCCCAGTCTATGTTCAGGAAAACCAATGAGTGAGGTCCAAAATCTAGATTCAGTTGAGGAAAGGGAATCTTTCCTCACAATACCCAGACCAATCTGACCTCTTGCAGGGGATTCAATTTCCAATTAAGAAATTAGAATCTGTCCCTACCTGGACTCAGGAAGAAAATCCTGTCTTTAATGAGGAAGTAGACCTCTTTGAGGACTCTGAGGGAGAATTTCTGATTCCTTCTCCTTTTCCTGAGACAATCCTTATTTTTCTTTATGTCCTGATGTAAAAGGTTCACCCTATTTATTTTTTAACTTTATTAAAATAATATTTTTGACATATTCTAAAATTCATGAATTCTAAATATATTTCTTTTTAATCCTACAATCTGAAACATTGTGCATATGTATTCTGGGGGGGAACACAGAGAGACAGGGGGCTGTATTAGAGAGCCTACTGGATATAATGGGAAATGTTAAATGCACAGGTAGTGGCAAGGAAGCCAAGCCATGCCTGCATGGGGTCATAAGGTGGCTACTAAAGGTCTAGTACATAGAAGATCAGATGTCCTAGAAGGCTATCCTGTCAAATGGGGCAAATGCCACAATATTTATAGTGGTATGTGGGCTCTCTGCCAACAGTGAGTTCGAATTTGAATACAACTTCATTGTGCTTTGGACAAATATGGAAGAAAAATTTGGCTCCAATATTATAAAAAGTCTACTTGGGGCTGAAAATATTTGACAAAATATATAAAAATATGTATACTGGAAAGCAAAAGCCATAATAGGAAAAAGAAGGTTTACATAGATGAACAAATACAAAATCAGGAAGAAAAAATACTCCACATTTAAATCAGTTATATGTAAATATATGTTATATTCTTGATGTTATATATAGTATATTACATAATATATAAGACTGAATATGATTTTTCCAACTACAATGGCATTTAAATTTTAGACTTGAGTTTTTTGCACAAAATATTAGTGTAAATATTATTGGGGAAAGTAGTGATATAATTTGATTATAATTATAAGAATATATTTGTGTGTTTCTAGATATAACACTGATTATAAATAGATGAATAAACATATACATATATTTGTATATATCTGTCTATGATGTGAATAAAATGAAAGTGAATGTAATGAAACTGACTATAGTATGTATAAAAAAGTTGAGTCCATGAGACTCAGTCCTGTAATCCTAGTGATGTGGGAAGCTGGGTTCTGAGATTTAGTATCTCTTACAACCAAGTCGTAGATTTTCAGAGGAGGTCTGGTCCCTCCAGTGTAGCAAATAAACACATAGGCAGTGGGATCACACACCCTGACCCCAGAGGAAAGTCAGTAGAAATCAGGACAAGCCTCTTATCTTATGACAGTCTACTCAGTTCCTGTACCAATATGGCAATTTGTAGAACCTCAGATGGAAAGTTGGCATTCCCTTCAAAAGGTTCCAAACTGTAGTCTCTGAGCATACTGAATTAAACTTTATTTCCCTTCCCAAGATGCAAACACATAGAAATATGGCAAGGGCTCAAGAGAGATGGTCAAAGACTTACAAATGCATAAAATTATCTACTCTGTTTCAGTAATTCATTGACAAATCATCAAAGGCATGTCTTGAATTTTTTTAAAGGAAATGGAAACATACTCTGAGTTTATCAGGAACTGGGTGATAATTTGGTTGTTGAATTGTTGAATGCACTCCTGGGCAAAGGAGACACATATCTTGGGGAAATTGTTTGGGGGTTGGTGTCCTCACACAGCTTCACAATACAATGGCCAAAACTTCTATGATGTCATAGCCATCTTTGCCATAGCAGCAAATAGGTCTCAGGCACTGATTTTGCCCTAAAGTGGGCTCAACAACAGCAAAAGGCACAAAGAATGAGAGGGAATGAATACTAGCCACTAAACTTCAGCTTGAACAGCTGTCCTGACCAGAATCTAGGATAAATTGAGCTGGGGAAGGCTAATCTCCATGTAAGGCCCCTGAGCACTAAGGACTAGGCACTATTACAGGTGTTGGAGAAACAGAATGTGGCTCTCTCCTCAGCAATTTCATGAGGTAAAGAAAACCAGAAATCATAATGATAATTTCTATATATCAGAGATATGAAATTGGTGATTTTGTGGCAACAACTTCATATTGGGGATGTTGATATGAGAGCCAACATCCAGGCAATTATCTAGGAGCAGTTACTCCAGACAGTAAGGACAGCAAATACATCGCCCATTGATGGGAATGGAGCTGATTTGGTTCAGAAAAGGAAAACAGCACTGACATGCTTGCTTGTGAAGAAAGAATGGAAAGGTACAAAGAAGAAAAAGATCCAAAATGAAGATAGGTATAAATTAGATAGATTTTGGATGCTGCCGGTTACAAGAAGAAAAGTTCTGATTTTAGTTTAAATCTAACAACCCACTCTAACCAAAGTGCTACAATAGTAGTCAGACACATCTGATTCAGTAAAGAATACTTTTAAAATGTGATTCTACCTGGGCTCTGGTGGCTCACAACTGGAATCCTAGTTACTCAGTTGGCTGATATCTGAGGATCAGGTTTGAAGCAAGTCCAAGGAGGAAATTTGGTAAGACTGATTTCCAATTAACTACAAGAAATATGGACATGAAGCTGTGGTTCAACTGGTAGAACACTAGCCTTTAGAAAAAAACGAAAGGACAGCACCCAGGCCCTAGGTCAAATCCCAGGACTTCCAAAACAAAGAAGCCAACAAATAAAATTTGGTGCTGTCATTCATCACTTAGGATTCTAATTCAATATATTTGGTATGAGCCTTGGAAATTGTATCCTTAGCAAATGTTCGCCCCTGATATTTTGCTGCATTACCAGCTTTCAAAGCCCTGGCATCACCACTGTCTCCTCCTAGTTAGCATAGCATTCTACCACTGGAAATTTGAAGATATATTTTATTAATCAGAATTCTGATCATCTTTCCACATACATCAAATGAGTAATAGCCTCATTCTACTATTCTGAATATTTTCAATCCTCCTTTGAGTTAATAAGCATTAAGGCTTAAAAATTCTACAGTGGTTATCAAGTTAATTCAATAGTCATTCTTCCACCCAATCTTGTAACATATCTTTATAAAAGGCGAGACTATATGAAAGTGTGCACATTATACCTTCTTACTATAATACTCTCAAGAAGTAGGGTTTTACAGAAACGTCCTGATTGCTTTGCCAAATGAAAGTATAAGAGATTTAAATAAGCTACCTAACATCTAAGAAGGAAAATGCTATTGGCTTTACAACAAATTCATTTGACTGAGGAAATGGGTTTCAGAAATGCCAGAGGCAAAGAGTATTATTCAAATCACCTTATCATGAGGTACAAGCATCCTGTCTAGATCAACCTTCCAGGAAAAAAGCAATGAATGAAAAACAATTAATGCTTCTAAAACAAGCCAGTTGATGGTGGTTCATGCTTGTTATCCTAGCTACTTTGAAGTTTAAGAAGAAAGGATCTCAATTCAACGCCTGGCCAGGAAGAAAACCTTCCTCTCTGCCACCAGCAGACAGGAATCATCAGCTCTGTGCCTGAAGCCCAGCTGGATGGCCTCTGTCCACAGACATCCAGACACACAAGACCACCCCCATCTTAAGTATTATCAAAACATTCAAATAATATCTCCTGTTCGGGAGATAACATTTAAAAGATATATCAAAAACATTTCATGAGTTCCAGTTAAAATGTCAGAGTTAAAGTGGAAATATGTACTTACTCACTCACTTAAAGGAAAGTTACTGACAAGAATGGTGTTAATGGGGCTAGAGGCCCATTTGGTAACTTATCCACTCCACCATGTTTCCTCACAACCTGTCAGTCAGCCTGAACTGTGAAATTTTTGAGTGCAAGGAATGTGTTTGAGCATGTAGCTTGTGAAAGTAATAATGAAAAGCTAAACACTGGAAGCTCAGGCCTGTAAAACTAGCTACTCAGGACCCTGAGATATGAGAAACAGTTCAAAGACAACTGAGCAAAAAAGACTTGTATCTCCAATTAAACAGTAAATGAAGAAAGCTGAGCTGTGCTTCAAATGGTAGAGAACTAGAATCACATGAAATGCTAAGGGACAGTGTCTAGGTCCTAAATTCAAGAGACAGTACTGGCTCTCATACACAAAATACTCATGACAACACCACAGTATATGCATATGTTAGCAAGGGATGTAGATGAATGGAATGATGACATCATTTACCTCACTTTTAGTCTCAAGCTTTCTGTACAGTGTAGCTCAGTCTGTGAAAAGCCCTAGGTTAAATCTTTCCTCAAAATCAGCAGATACATCCTCATTTCCCTCAGCACATTCACACATACACATAAAGGTCTATATTTTTCTAACTAATTTTGAAATACATAACCAATACACACATGCTTCAGAATTGTGTGCTATTGTTTAGGTTTCATAGGGAGCAAAATATATCCAGGTTCTGGCTCATTCTTGTAATCTTAGATGCTCAGGAGGGTAGGATCTGAGGATCACAGTTTGATGCCAACACAAGCTAATAAATCCTCAAGATTCTTTTTTTTTTTTTTTTTTTTTGTCGGTAGTGGGGCTTGAACTCTGGGCCTGGGCGCTGTCCCTCAGCTCTTCAGCTCAAGGCGAGCGCTCTACCACTTGTGCTACAGCGCCACTTCTGGTTTTTTGGTGGTTTATTGGAGATAGGAGTCTCACAGTCTTTCCTGCCCAGGCTGGCTTTGAACCACGATCCTCAGATCTCAGCCTCCTGAGTAGCTAGGATTACAGGCGTGAGCCACCAGCACCCGGCATCCTCAAGACTCTTATATTCAATTAAGTAGCAAAAAACCAGAAGTGCAGATGTGGTTCGAGTGACACAGTGACAGCATTGAGTAAAATAACCTAAGCAAGAGCTCTAGACCCTCAGTTCAAGCTTGAGTACTGGCCCAATGGTCCTCCAAAATTAAAAAAAAACCCAAAACACCAAATCAAATATATGTCAAAATATTTTGTAACTTTTGTAGCAAAATCCAATGACACAACATAGTGTCTGGTTTGTTGAAGATTTGGTGGGAAAACCCCAAATTCAACATGTGTTTAAGTGATGTAACAAACAAGCAACCAAATAAAATTTCCCAGTAAAGAATCTTCCTTAGTATTCACTGGAACCACTGACAAAGGGATTTTTTCCTATGTTTTTTGAAAATCAGTGTTGTTTTTTTTTCAGTAAGGGAAATAGTATAAACCTTTACTATAAGTTTAAGAGTCATTGGAAGCGCCAAGTGAAGTGAATGTACAACAAAAAGCATACAATATTATAATTTTCTATGCCTCTGTTGAGACACTACAAACCTGTCATAGTGTGGCCTCTCAGAAAGAGAAGGGGGATGCTCAGCATCACTGGTCATAAAAGAAATGCAAATCAAAACCAAAACCACATTTTGATGCCTCTTACCCCAGTTAGAATGGCCATTATCAAGAGAGCAAATAATAACAGATGTGAGGGTGGATGTGGCTAAATGGAAACACACTAAACTGATGGTAGGAATGTAAGCTGGTTCAACCACTCTGGAAGGCAGAATGGAGGTTCCTCCAAAGGCTAAACATAGAACTCCCCTAAGATCTGAAGTAGGTCCTGAGAGGAGACTTGAGCTGGTACAGTTTCTTTCATGGCTTCGCCTTTGTTTTAGGGATTTTAGAAGAAGAAAAACTTTTAATCAAGGTTTACTAGAACTTGGTTCCAACCAGCCCAGTTCCTGGAATGGACAGAATTGCCCTATGTCCCCTCCCCTTAACAACCTAAGTCACCTTGATTGTTCTGTTACAGACTGACCAATAAAACAGATAGATTGTAAACTGGCTCCTACTGGCAACATCTCGAGCTTACCGAGCTTACCGTAAACTGCACATTTTTCAAGTGCTTATGGTAAACTCCACTAAACTCCTCCTTTGTGTATTCTTACCGTAAACTCTGCTTTTTGCGCGTACTTCACCTTACCCACTGAATTAGTGAGTCATTTAAGCCAAAAGTTATAGGCGCGTTTAAACAGCCGTTACGTGACAAACTAACCTCCTTGGCCACCTCCATGTGGTCTAGTATAATTGTGCAATCTTTTGTATGTGTGTCAATCTCATTGGTTACCTGCATGACCAGGTTTGGCCTCCTGAATTTTGCCTTTAAAAACCAAAGTACATGGGCCCCTAGGGGTCACAGTATCAGCTCCCAAGCCTGTGCTGCGGCCCTGACCAGTCAGTGTAGGCGCCTTATTAATAAAGTCGCTTCTTTGTTAACAACTTTGTTGCAGTGGGCTCTGTCACTCTGGACGAATAGGTGGTCTGGCCTGCCTGAGTAGGGATCTTCCTACTACAGATCCAACAATCCTACTCCTCAGCATTTATCCAAATGATCTCAAACTAAGGCACAATAAGCTACCAGCACAACTATGTTCATTTCATCATTGTTTACCATAGCTAAGATACAGATCCAACACAATTGACTCAATAGATGAATGAATCAAGAAAATGTGGTATATTTACACAATGGAATTTTATGCTTCTATCAGAAAGAATGAGAGAGTCCTTTTTGTACGAAAATGAAAAGACTTGGGAAAAAATCATATTAAGTGAAGCAAGCCAGGCCAAAAGCAACATGAGCTCTATGATTTCCCTCATTTGCAATGATTAGCACTGGCCTGTTACTCCTGAAAGGGGATCATAATAGCTCAGGAGTCATGAACATATATATGACCATACAAAATGATGCTAATTGAAATGAACACCAAGACATAGAAACAGCAGGTCTTCTTTTGTTTAATTGTCAAGCTTGATGTAGCCAATGTACCGCAGCTAGTTCTTTCTTCTTACTTTATGTCATTTTTCTTTTCCTATGTTTTATCCATGGCAATTCCTGTCTTTGATTCTGGTACCCTGCATCCAGTATGTGCATTTATTTGATTGGGGAAAGGGAAGGGAAATACCAAATTGCTGAAAGAAGTACAAAAGGTGAACCATTGCAACAATGATACTCACAGGACACTATGGTGGAAATTAACTTTACAATGTAATGGTGGGAGAGGGGCAGTGGGTGGAAGGGACAAAGGGAGAAAAAAACTGAAGTGGGTAACAATGTTCAATGAGAAATGTAACTAACTCATGTAAATGTAACCCCTCTGTACAGCATCTCTATTATAAAATATATTTTTAGAAATATAAAAATTAAAAAAGTGTTTTTCCCATAAAATCTCAATCTGATACCAATGGAACTACTGAGTTCATGTCAAAGAGTGTTTGGGGACTTTTAAGAAGCTAGTACTAAGTACATATAACCACAATTAAGTCATAATAAGAAAAGTAGCTCTTTTTATTGTATTATATGAGTAAGGAAAATTTCATTTCTGTTTCCTTATAATTTATGTTTGTGATCTGTGTTGTTCCCAAGTCAGACTAATGTCTTGTTCTTCGCTTTCTTTGGTATGTATAGCTTGGACATGTAATCTGAGGTATAAGAAGTATTCATTGTTCAAATTGGAGGCCTAGCATAGAAGCACTCCTCCCTGGCGAAGAAGTTAGACTGGAGGACCCCTAACACTCACTGTGGTTTCTCTCCCACAGCTCACTGAGGAATTTAGAAGTTTGAGACTGTGACTGCTAATTAAGTGGCTCTTATGATTAAGAATTATTGGTAGAATTTGAAAACATATTTTGGTAATAAATAGACTAGAAAAAATGTTATTTGCTATTTTTTTATCACTGTATTTCTTTTTGTCTAAGTATAAAAGCCAGCCTTAAACTAATGGCCTAGAATAAGCAAAATGACTTATAGAGCTCAGATCATTTCTTTCCACAGAAGATGACAGCAGCAGAAGAAATACAGGTCCACAACTGGCACAAGGAAGAGAGAGTGATGTCTCCTTAACTCTTAGGATCGAATGCTCAATGAGGAGCATTCAGAACTGATGACAGCTTAAGGACCTAACATTCCCTGTGTTGTTCCATCATAGGAAGCAGTCACCAGTCTCCCATCATACTGTAGCTGCCACACCTGACTGGTGACCTTGGCTGTGTACTGAGAACTCCCAGCAGGGCTTTGTCATGGCCACTGGAGAGTCAGGATTGCACTCGAAGAGGACATAGAGGAAGGTGGTAACATGGCCTGAGTCAGAGTTTTGTCAGATATATATGATTTGTAACAGGCACTACTGTCTTCTGGCTAAGAATGTGGGGTCCTGCACATGAATTTATCACGTGTTAGCTTCCACCATTTCCTTATGAAAGCCAAAAGAAGGTCATTAATGCCCAGAGGGCATTATTTTCATCAATATTTAGTAGGCAAAAAGCTATATAAATTCAAGTTCATCATGAGGAAAAGAATCCAGATGAAAACCAAATTGCAGGAGCATTTACAAAAAAATGTTTTTCTGTACAAATCAAATGTGATAAAATATTTAAAGTTATTGAAGCTTGGAAAGTTAATTTGATTTCATTTTTACTATGATTGCAATTGTCTTTTATATTTCAACTACTTAACGAAAAGAAGGTAGGCCAAGCACCACCAGTGGCTCACACCTGTAATTCTAGCTATTTAGAAATCTGAGATTTGAGGAAAGTGAATTGAAGCTAGACTAGGTAGGAAAAACCTGTGATACTTGATCTCCAATTAACCATTCAAAATCAAGAAGTGGAAGTTTGGTTCAAGTTGTATTCTTTTACCCTTGAGTAAGAAAGCTAAAGGTCAGCTCCTTGAGTTCAAGCCCCAGTATTCACACACACACACACACACACACACACACACACACACACACACACACACACACACACACTCACAGACCCTATCTCAAAAATAACCAGTGACCAGGAATCAGACACAAGATGGTATTTTTCTTACACTTTTCATTTTTTTGTCATTTTTAAAAAATTTATCTCTCTTTGAGAAGTTAAAGGATAATCATGTGAAATAGCGGTATTCAATTGGTACTATTTTGAAAATGATCTATGCAACTTGTTTGTGTGGAAGGATGGGAAAACTGGAAGAGATGAGAGAAAGGATGACATTGTCCAAAAAGAAATATCCTCAGGGAAGTAGAGCTGTGGCTCAATATGAGTGCCATTCATCAGCAAAAGAGCTCAAAGACAGTGTCCAGGCCCTGGGTTCAAGCCTCATTACTGACTAAAACAAAAACAAAGACAAAAGAAATGTAATCACTACCACATGAATGTAACTAAAACCTCCACAGCACAACAACAACAGCAACAACAACAATAATAGTAACAGAAGAAGAAGAAGAAGAAGAAGAAGAAGAAGAAGAAGAAGAAGAAGAAGAAGAAGAAGAAGAAGAAGAAGAAGAAGAAGAAGAAGAAGAAGAAGAAGAAGAAGAAGAAGAAGAAGAAGAAGAAGAAGAAGAAGAAGAAGAAGAAGAAGAAGAAGAAGAAGAAGAAGAAGAAAGTTAATAAAACCAAACCAATGAGAGAGAAAAATTGAGAGAGCAAAGGAAGGGGTGACCTTTCAAAAAAAAAGAAATATATCCATACCTGATTTATATGACTGTATCATCTGTGTAATTCACTTTTAGGATAATAATACAAACGAAAAAAAAAATAGTGCGAGAGGCATAACTCAAATGGGAGGTCAGACTAATATGTATGTGATACCAACGTCAAACCCCATTACCAATTTCCCCTTCCAAAATGAATCTTCTCATCACTTGTGCTTTCCCTAGCTTATGAAAGGGAGTGCAAACAGTTAAAGAGAGAGAAAGATAATCATATAATGCTCTAAGCTGGGGCCACATACTCTTATGCACCAGCTGTAAATAGTCAAGCTTACACAGAAATTCAGTATCATCCAAATCAGCAAGCAATTCAGTCTGAAGGATAGGGATAATAGGTGGAGTAAAGCCAAGCTGATAGGGTGAATTTCTTACTCTAAACAGGGCAAAAGGAAGGGGAGATACCCAGTCTGTGCCAGTCTCCAAGGCCAATTTAGTTAAGGTATCTTTTAGAGACCGATTCATTTTTTCTACCTGCCCTAAACTCTGAGGTCTATGAGCACAGTGCAATTTCCAATTCATCCCCAGTGCTGCAGTTATTCCCTGACTTACTTTTGAGACGAAGGCCAGTCTGACCTGATGGTGGATGGGAAGCCATAAACCTGGGTAGGATTTCTTCCAGGATCTTCTTAGCCATGGCATTCAGGGTCTCATGCTTTTTTGGGTAGGCTTCAACCCATCCTGAAAAGGCATCTACGAAAACTAGCAAATATTTATATCCAAATTTTCCAGTTTTAATTTCTGGGAAGTCTACTTCCCAATATACACCTAGCCTATCTCCACGGAGTAGAGCTCCTTTTGCAGCTGGTTGATTAGGGGCATTGGTAAGCTGACAGGCTTTACAATTTTTAACTATGTCTTCAATGAGTTGATTTCCTTGCTTAATTTTTACTTCTGAGTGCCGGAGCAAGTCCTGCATTCTTCGGGTTCCCATTCTCTTAAGAATCACCTTGCCCCATCTTTGTGGCAAGATAAGTTTCCCCTCATGAGTTTTCCACCAGTCTTTGTTTCCTTCTCTCTCCAGGGGTTTATAGGCCATGAGAATTTTCTTTATCCCGCCAAGTCTTCTTGGGAGTACTGAGGCTCAGAACGCAAAGCTCATGGCCCTGGGTCTTCTAGAATCAATACTTCTGCTCTGGGCTGGAGGGCCGCCTCCCTAGCTGCCTGATCGGTCAAGTTATTTCCTTTGGTTATAGAATCAGTTCCCTTTTGATGGCCAGGGCAGTGCATAATGGCAATATTTGCTGGTTCCCATATGGCCTGGATGAGGCTTAAAATTTCTTGTTTGGTTCTAATAGTCTTCCCTTAGCTATCAGTAGCCCGCTCTCTTGGTAAATGGCTCCATGGACATGCACGGTGGCAAAAGCATACTGACTGTCTGTGTAAATGTTTAGTCTCTTCCCTTTTCCCACTTATAGGGCTTTTGTTAGTTCCACTAGTTCTGCTCTTTGTGCAGACGTTCCCTGAGGGAGTGTTTCTGCCCACACTATCTCAGTGTCCGTGGTGACTGCTGTACCCTTGTACCCTTCTCCATCTCAAATGAAACTGCTGCTGTCTGTGAACCAAGTAAGCTCGACATACGATGGTGGCATGTCCAACAAGTCTGGCCTCTTTTCTTGGCCCGGTCTCTCTTTTCACGTTCAATTTCATGTTCTCTGTCTTTCCTTTCCTGTCTTTGCTCCTCTGTCTCTCTTATTGTAAACCTTTTCCACCGCTGCTACTAGATCCCTAATACACTTTTTACCAAGTCTGTCTAGAGCCTGCAACTTTCGCTGTATATCTGGTGCAGCCTGATTTATATAGACAAACATAACCATCTGAGCCAACTCCTGGGCCTCAAGATCATATGGGGTATATTGACTAAAAGCTTCAATGAGCCACTCAAGATATGCTGCTGGATTTTCCCTTCCTCCCTGTCTAACATCATAAACTTTGGCCATATTTGTAGGTCTGCGAGCTGCGGCCTGGAGAACTGCCAACAGAGCCTGGCGGTAGATGAGGAGTCGCTCCCTACCTTCAACCTTATTGTAGACCCATGTTGGTTGGATCTCAGGAAAAATGGCAGCGATAAGGACAGGATCCATTATGGGCGCTCCTGTGGGGCCAGTGATATGTTTCTGGGCTGCCTCTCAGATACCGTCTCTCTCTTCCGTTGTAAAAAGGACCTGTAAAAGTTGACTACAATTATCCCAAGTAGGCTAATAAGTAAAGAGCATAGTTTCAAGCAAACAAATTAAATCCTGGGGTTTCTCAGAAAAGGGGGCATTTTGGGTGCACGAATTGTATAGATCACTGGTAGAAAATGGCCAATGTTGGCGTTGCTGTTGACCATCCACATCCACAAGACCTACAGCGCCTAAGGGAAAAACAGCTGCACTAGAAGGTGAGCTGATCCCATGGCATCGTCGAGTGACTGGCACCTCAGAAACTTTAAGGGCGGGTGCCGAGGGTTCGGCTGCTCATTCTACAGCTCCCTCCTTCTCTTGATCATTCTCTGGCTCTGCAGAAGGAACCTGGGAACGGGAGTATGGGGGAAGGAAACATTTCTTCTTCCAAGTTATCTCCCTGAAAAATCAGGGGGGAACAATTTCTTTTCCTCTTTCTTAGTTTCTTTTTGTAAGTCTAGGGGGCTAGATGGAGTGTTGCCAATGGTTTCCAGTCCTATCAGTAGTACAGTCCAAAAAACAATAAACAGTAGAAACAAAAAACATGCAGGCCTGACGGTTACGAAAAAAAAAAAAAAAAACTTACAAAGTGGAGATCTCCTGAATTGGTCCACTGACTCCTGTCACGTCGGGGTTCCACACCTACACCCCGCAACAGAAGGAACAGACCCACAGTGGTGAGTTGGACCTCAGTTAGGAGGCCATCTTGGTCAATTCTGGCCCAACACAGAACCCACCCCCTCTCCATAATTCACACGGCGGGGTTCCAAGGACCCCCGCCCCACATGGTGGGCTTCCAAGTAATCCCGCTCCACATGGCAGGGTTACTCCCGCACCACAATAGGATCTGGGATGTCTCCCAGTTCCTCCAAGGTTGTCGTGCAAGCAAGTCCGCTTCCACAACACTTTATGAGGGCCATCCTCACAAGGGAAAACGAAAGTAAAACAGACAAATGACAGGTCAAGACAAATTAACAAAGACAGTGCTGTTTTACCTTTGGAGTCTGAGGTCTTGGGGGCCTTTGGGGGATCCCGGATGAGCCCCAACTAATATGTTGTTCCAAGCTCGCAGGACACCCACTAAGAAGACCATTGAGAGTCAGACTTTACAGCTGTTTTGAGGTTTTATTTAAATGGGCTGCAGTTCTTGCCTCGTCCTACACTCTGAAACAGCAGAGCCTAGGAGGAGAGCCCCCAGCTAAAGATTGGCAGGGGTTATAAAGCACACAACCAACCAGGTGTTTGGATTACCACCTTGTGTTGCTTGGCTAGAAACAAGCAACAAGTGGTCACTGCCTCAAAACTTTAACCCTTCATAAGTTTTGGGCCAGAGCCACAAGATTGTTTCTCAGGACCATAAATCAAGGGGGGGAATGAAGGGTTAAAGTACTTGAAGCAGTGACCATTTGTTGCTTGTTTCAGAGCAAAGCAACACGTGGTGCTAAACCACCTGACAGTGTGCCTTTATAAGACCTGCAAATCCTTAGCTTGGGGATCTATTCTTGGGCTCTACTGTGTCTGAATGTAGGACAAGGCCGAGCTGCAGCCCATTTAAATAAAACAGTCTGACTCTCAGTGGTCTTCTTGGTGGGGGTCCTACGACCTTGGCATAACAATTCTACTGAACAAAATTTAAATAATATAGCTAGACATGGTACTATCCTACTATATGGTAATGCCAGCCAATACTCAAGAACCTGACACAGGAGAATAAGGAGTTGAGGAATTCTTAAATAGTAATCTACTATGAAACATACAATATCTTAAATTTATATAATGGAACAAATAGATCATTGTTAATGGAAGTAAAATCTTGGCAGAAATTTTAAATACATACATATGCATATATATTTAAACTTGGAGAAATAAAATTTCAAGTGGTATTATCTGCATCTTTCAGTCTACATGTCACATACATATTTACTGACACATTGGTTTCTGTTTAGTCTTTACAAAACACTGTTCTTTCACATAAGTTCACAAAATTGCAAAACAAAATATACAAAAATGTACATTATCAAAAATACAAATGTAGTTTAATCCCTACCATAATAATTTGGTGAAAATATGCATTAAGTTAATGGGATTGAATACTGTTCAAGAAGGGGAGTCCAGGAGAATGTAAATTGTGTGTGTGTGTGTGTGTGTGTGTGTGTGTGTGTGTGTGTGTGTGTGTGTTTGTTTTCTATGAGTAAATAATGGAGTTAGAATTAGACCTATTATTCTTGCTTTGTCTTTTTGCTCAAAGCTAACACTCTACCACTTGAGCCACATCTCCACTTCTGAATTTTGCTTTCTTAATTGGAGAAATATCTCAGATTTTTTGCATAGGCTGATTTAAACCTGAATCCTCAGTTTTTGACCTCCTAAATAGCTAGGTTTTAAAACATGAGCCACTGGTGGACAGCAACTATGTTAACATTTTTGCATGTTTGAATGAATTTTAAAGTAAGACATATATGTTACTTTTGAGAATGGCAGGAAATAGTAATTAATGTTTAACAGAATTTAAGACATACAAAGCTGAGAATGGCAAGTAGTTGAGAATAGAGTGGAATAAATCAAAATTACCTATGACAGTATTCAGTCTGTGCACAGAAATGATTCCATTGTTGGAGCCCAATGCCATCAGATAGCTGAACTCAATCTGGCTGCTATGCTTTTGAGGCCAGCTAGTGCTATTCACAAGAATCTGATGTTGTTGGATGCCAAGGATCAGCTTCAAGTTCAGAACCTGAAATATTTCTATTGATCTAGAAGGGGAAACATACCAGGACAAGAAATGTGATTAACAGTGCTGAATGCAAAAAACATCCAGTCCAAGGAAGACAGAATAGCTCCTTTCATTTTTTTTAAATTCAAGTCTTTTTTTTTTAGTTGTGATAAATTTCATACAGATGGGTTACAATTACATGAGCAAGACAGTGAGTACATTTCTTATCAAGCATTGTTGCCTCCTCCTTTGTTTCCCCTTTCCATCCCTTCCCCTCTTCACCCCCCTACCCCCACACCACCACCACCATCACCACCCCGCAACCTCTGCCAAAGTTGTAATCTTCTTTTTTGACATCTTGTACATCTCATTGTTGTAATGGGTTCACCTGTAACCCTATTCAAATGGTTTGTTTTTTCCCTTCCACTCCACAAATTATATCAACATCAAATAGAGTGAAAGCAGGGCTTATATCATGGGGGAGGTACATACAAAGCAACAAAGAAATCATCTTATAAATATATTGGAAACAATTGCAAGAAAGGAAAAAGAAAAACATTTGAAACCTGATCTTGGGGTTCATTTCACCTAACATCAACTTGTCTGACAATTTCTGTTTGTCTCAGACATATACTAGTTATTTTATTAAGTGAAGTAAGCCAGGCTCAAAGAAATATAGATCCCATGGTTTCCCTTATATGCAGAATAACTCTTTGTATATGTGAAAATTGTATTCTCTCGCAAAGAATCCTGAGCTGAATATGGTAACCATTGTTTGTAATCTCTGAACTTGGGAGGCTAATTTAGAAGTTAGCTTGAGACCAGCCTAAGTTTTAGGCCAATTGAAGGACATATAGTAAAATGCAATCTTAAAACAACAACAACAAAAGGCCCAGTGACTGGGAATGTGGTTAGTGGTAGAGTGCTGGCCTCGCATGCATGAAGCACTTGATTTGATTCATCAGTATTATGTAAGCAGAAAAACTGGAAGTGGTGCTGTGGCTCAATTGGTAGTGTGCTAGGCTTGAGTAAAAGAAGTTAAGAGAGAGTGCCCAGGTCCTGATTTCAAGCTCCACCTCTGGCAAAATTAAAAAAAAAAAAAACCAACCAAGTGCAAAATGCAGTTTGTTGAAATAAATATGTTGAAGAAAATTGTGCTGTTGAGCATTCATAATGAACTTTGTTAGGAAAAATTAAAATTAAAATTAATTGATGAAATATTATCTGACATTGGACAGAACATAGTGAGATCTAAAAATGATTGCTGCCTATGGTTACTTTAATACAACAACGTTAGAGATACAATTGCCAAATTGTGATTTTTTTAAGTATACAATCGTGGGTTTTTTTCTTTTTCAAAATAATTTTACTGCCAGGCCCCAGTGGCTCAACACCTGTAATCCTAGCTACTAAGGAGGCTGAGAAGTGAGGGTCTCTGTTCAAAGCCAGCCAGGGCAGGAAAGTCTGTGAGACCCAGACCTCCAACTAAAGGTTCAGAAAATGTGAAGTGGCATTGTGGCTCAAGTGGTAGAGTGCTAGCCTTGAGCTGAAGAGCTGAGGGACAATACCCAGACCCAGAGTTCAAGCTCCACAAGAGACAAAAAACATAGCAATAATATTAATTTTATTGTTACTATTAAGGTGTTATATATAAAGGCTACCATTTCATAAGTTTGTTACTTTCCTAAAAGTAACACATATCCATCTTCATTGCCAAGAGCTAAGATTTGGCTATCTGCTTTCCAGCTGATCTCTGAGTGTAGAGGCAATGGATAATACAAAGCAATACAAACCAGTTCTGACTATAATTTTTCTTTGCACATCTTAAAAATCAATGCTGACAACATGAAATAAAAAATCCCTAAGTTTAAAACATTCTTCTAGACACATTGAACAGTGGGAACAAGTATTTTAAGAATAATGTCAGAGAGCTTGAACTCAGGGCCTGGGTTCTGTGTCTGAGATTTATTACTCAAGACTATCTCTGCTACTTTGAGCCATAGAGTGCCACTTCCAATTTTCTCGTGGTTAATTGAACAGAAAATCTCACCAAATTTCCTCTCCAACCTGGCTTTAAACTAGGATCTAGAGATCTCAGCCCTCTGAGTAGCTAGGATTATAGGCATAAGGGCCTGGCACCTGGGTAGAATAATTGTTTCCCTGAGACATAAGCCAGTTAGTATTAAATGTCAATCATGTTTAACTTTGTTAAATAAAGTTAACTGAAATGCCTTCCACTAGAAATAAGGAATCAAATGTGTAGGTGGTTTAAAAAGAGTTACCAAAAGATACATATTTTCCTTGTTGTGTTTTTCTTCCAAAATTGTGTGCTTTCCAGAATCAAACCTTCTCTTTCCTTGCTGGTTCCTTTAGTTTATTTCATACATGCCAAAAGCTTCTTCAACTATCATTGATTTATGTGAAGAGCTGGCAAATATCTATTTTCAGTCCAAACACCTTGTATGCACCGCTCATCCATATATTCAACTGCCATAAAAAACTTGTGAAACAGTAATAATCTCTTACCATTACTGGATATTAATGTGTAAATAAAATGTATGAAAATAAAGAATAACATCAGGAAATATAACATGATTTTAATAGTAATGCTAACCATAAATACAATGTTGATTATTATCTGAGCAATTAATAAAAACCTCAAGAAAATATCAACTTTTTTGAGTGCTTATGTTATGGTTTAAACTAAGGACCTTACCTTCGTAATTAAGCTTGTTCCCTCAAAGATTGTGCTCTGTATTTGATCCACAGCTCTCCTGCCAATTTGGGGGATTATATAGAGATAAGAATCTCATGGAATAAAAACTCATTTGTGTCATAACATCCTCTTATATGGTTATATGGTACCATGTACTAATTACTGCAAGTAAGGTTAACCATGGGACCTGTGGTTGTTTGAGCCTGGCTTATTTCACTTAATATAATTGTTTCTGCATCTTTCTATTTCCTAGCAAATGAGGCGATGTCAATCTCTCTGATCGAGGCATAGAATTCCACTGTGTGTGTGTGTATGTATAAAGATATATATATATATATATATATATATATATATAATATCATATTTTCTTGATCAATTCATCTACTGAGGGGCAGCTGGGTTGGTTCCATATCTTAGCTATGGTAAATAATGCTGCAATAAACGTAGTTGTGCTGGTAGCTTAGTATGGTCTTGTGTATGGTCATTTGGTAAATGCCCAAAAGTGGGATTGCTGGGTCATAGGGGAGCTCTACGTGGAGTCTTGGAAAAAATTATATTAAAATCCACACACAAAGAAACATAGGTCCTATTGTTTCCCTTATTTGCAACAACTAGTATATGGCTGGACAAGCATAAAAGTTCAAAAGCTATGTACATATGACCAGATAAGATGATGTTAAGTGAAATGAACCCTAAGATAGGGTTTATAATCTACCATGTGATTTGTTTGTTTCTTTGTATGATCGTCCCCCATGATATAACGCCTGTTTTCACTGTATTTAAGGTTGGTGCCCTGCATCTTGTATACACCCTTCTCTAGCTTGGGGAGAGGAAGGGAAAAAAATGTTTAAATAGGGTACAGGCTGACCCATTGTAACAATGAGATGCACAAGACACTATGTTGAGAAAGGAACTTTACAATATAGGCGGGGAAGCAGGGATGGGAGGAGAGGGGGAGTGTAGTTGTGGAGGTGGGAGGGAAGGGAGGGTAGGGGAAAAACAAAGTAGGAGGTATATATAACACCTCTATAAAGTATTTTTACAATAAAAACCTCTTTTTTAAAAAAGAAGGTGTTATGTACACCAAATATTGTAGCCCACATCTGTAATCCCAGCTGATTGGGAAGCAGAAATGAAAATGATCATGGTCTGAGGCCAGGCCAGATAAAAAACTGCCATGACAGCCATCTCAACAAATGAGCTTGCCATAGTAGTTCACATCTGTAATCCTAGCTAATTATGTGGGAGGCATAGTTATCAAGTCTCAGTCAATCTAAGATCAGACCCTGGCAAAAAGTTCAGGACCTCAAGTAAATCAAACGGATTAGAAGTATAGCAAAAGTAGTTGAGCTGCTAAGTGCGATACAAGCAAATCCTATCTAGCAAGCAGAGAACCCCTGAATACTAGTAATACTTCTCTCTTCTACCAAAAAGCCTAAACAACTTTGTCCTATTTGAACATCTAATTTCAAGGCCACTGACAGATCAGAGATGATGACATTCTCTTCTTTAAAATTAGGTATTCAAAAGAGACAAAGTTATTTAGGTTTTGAAAAAATGAAAAGGAAGAAAAATGCATGTGATTTTTGTTAGCTCCATAATTTTGAAAACATAAAATGTACTCAAGTATTTAATATATATCCATATGTGTGCATATATCCATGTATGTATGTTTATATACATATATAAACATACAAGTGGTTCATCTCTTTTCTGTGTAGCAAATGGTACAAATGAATCTGTACAATAACTACTCAAAGGCATGAATAGACAAAGAGCATGAGCAGAAAACTCATATTCAGGAATGTATGGCTAGCCGATAACCTTGAAAATCTTTTCCATCAGTTTGCCTATGTTGGTTACTGCAGTACAGGGACAGTATGATGACAATGGGATACCAGGTAGATGAAATGAGAAATGAGAAATACAAATGGTAAAATATTCTTTCTGATCAATAAGTAGAATTTCGTGTGTGTGTGTTACATATACTTGATTCATTTCTCTCTTGAAGGCTATCTGGGCTGATTCAGTAAGCATGGTTTTGCTGAAACCTTTACTATATCCTGGTTTGTAATCTTTCAGGTAAATGCTCAGGAGTAGAGTTGCTGGATCATATGGAAGTGGGTAGTAAAAGAGGGGTGAAGTTAGAAATGGTAGAAGAATGAACAGGAAAAAGGGGGGAGGAATGCAGAGGAATCCAGTAAATATGCTATAAAATTAAGCAGAGTGAAGGAAGAGGTGCAAAGGGGAGGGATGGATGAGAATGTTGAAGTGTTGGCATTGACCAAGGTATATTGTACGCATAAACGGCATTGTTTAATGAGAACTCCTTTGCTACTTAAACTAATAATTAAAAATCATGTCCCTAAAATGTTCTGCAATTAGAAGCAAAACATGAGAATCTCCTCAGATCATCTCTAGGGTCTATAAATCTTTTTTTAGTTAGGATAAGTTTTAGAACAACACTAATGATACATATCATCTGAAGAAAATTTAATCATTTCCAGCTATTTAAAATAATCATTTTTGGAGATATGACTCCAGTGGCAGTGCTACCTAATGAGCAAAGCGGTCAGATATTGAATTTATGTCTCGATCTCGACCAAAAGTAAAAGCAATTAGTAAGTCAGGCACTTTCCTGAGCTCTGGTAGCTCATGCCTTTAATCCTACCTTTAATCAGAAGGAAGAGATCTGGGGATCTCAGTTCAGTGTCAGCTCGGATAGGAATGTCTGTGAGACTCTCATCTCCAATTCACTGCTAAAGAAAGCTGGAAGTGGACTCGTGGCTCAAGTGTAGAATGTTAGCCTACAGCAAAAAGCTCAGGGATCCAAGCCTTAGATAGTGCATATACATACACAAAGGAAATAAGGCATTCAAGTTCTCAACCTTCCATTGCTCTAATCCTAACTCTAATCCTGGTCAGAACCTTAAGAGTAACCTTAATGCTAATAGTAACCCAATCCTAAAATTAATGGAAAATACTCAAGTTTAGACACATCCTAACAGATGCTCATTGTCTTTGAAATGATTTGCAGTTTGCTCCAAATCTTATAGATTCCCTGAGTTGGACTCTGAAATCGTTCCCTATTATGAATCATTAGCCTCAAATCTTCATATCATGAAAAGTACCATAATTTCCACTGATCTTAACTTTTACTGAACTCCTAGATCTCCAAAAAGAAGTTGCAGATTTGCTTAAAATCTACTCTAGTTCCTAACCCTAACTATATATCTAAACCTTACTAGAAACCTAACTCTAAATTTAACCCTATTGAACCCTGTATAGGAAACAGGAAAACTCTGTAGTTTTTGTTAAATTTCAAACTTACGTTAGCAGAAAACTGTTTTCCCTTAAAGCTTACCCTTTCCTAAGCCTAAGTCTAACCTGAACTAGAAATGTAACCATAACCATAGACCTAAATAGCGTTTGGATTCTAAAAGCCATACAAAGACATTAGTTTTTACTCATTCTAACTTTGATTCAATTCATCTTCAAAAAAAAATTGTTCATAGTTTTACTCAATATCTTGCCATTTTTTTAACCCTAAACCTAACTGGAATATTGAGACTAACCCTCACACTAATCATACTAATAATAATCACACTAATCATATTAATCATAATATTGAGACTAACACTCACACTAATCTGAATATTGTCAGCATTTTCCTATTTCACATTCATCCTAATTCTAATTCGATTTGTTATTAAAAGATTTAGTATCAGTTTGACCCTAAATTTTCCCTTTCCCTAACTCTAAAACTAACTCCAGCTGGAACTGAAACCTAACTTTCACGCTAATGATAGTCCAATTCTAATATTTAAGAATAATACTCTCGTTCTTATTCATTCTAATGAACACTCCAGTTTGCACTCTGGAAATGGGTTTCAGTTTTACTTAATTCCCACAATTTTCTGCCTCTGCCTCTGAAGTTATCTTCTTCCCTAACATGAACCATTATATTATTTGTCTTCCAGTTCTCTTATCAGGAAAAATACTGTAGTTTCCATCGATTGATACTACCTTTTCCTGGACCTCTGTACCCTAAATCAATTTCAGATTACTTATCATCTAGTCCATTACTTAACGCTAACTCTCAACCTAAACCTGGCTGGAAAACTCTCATTAATCATTGCAAGAATGATCACTGGGAAATAAATATAATGATAATACTCTAGTTACTATTCATTATCATTTTTCCCTTTACTTGTTAGTGAAAACTGAATTTTATACTAAAAGTTTTCCTATTTATAAAACTAATAATAATCAGAACATAATACTGACCCTAATCTTAATCCAAATTATATGTCAATACTAACACAAACACAAGTACACTAGTTTTCACTCATCCTAACTTGATTCAAATAAGCCTTCAAAAAATAGGTTTCAATTTTTTTTTGGGGGGGGGTCCGGTTGTGGGGCCTGGACTCTGGGCCTGGGCCCTGTCCCTCAGCTCTTTAGCTCAAAGCTAGTGCTCTACCACTTGAGCCAAAGCGCCACTTCTGGCTTTTTTTCTTTTTGCTTATGTGTTGCTGAGGAATTGAAAACGGCCTTATACATACAAGGCAAGTGCTCTACCACTGAGCCACCTTCCCATCCCAGGTTTCAATTTTTTTTCCAATATCTTAGTCATTTTCTAACCCTAAACTTAATCTAAACTGGAACATTGAGAATAACCATAAGGCTAATTGTAAGTAGATACTAATATTAGTAGCAATACTCTAGTTCATATTCATTCTAATTCCTACCAGACTTATTCTAAAATTCACCTTCAATTTGACTCTCATTTTTTTTCTCCCTTCCTCTAACTCTAACTATGGCTAGAATCCTAACCATATCCTTGACACTAATAGTATCCCAGTTCTAAAATTTATGAGAAATGCTCATTTTGTGTCATCCTAACTGAAATTCCACTTGTAATTCTTGAAATAAATTGCAGGTTTTCCTAAACCCTACAGATTTTCTCACTCTTAACTCTGAATCTATCTTGTTCCATAACAGGCATCATTAGATCTATTGATCTCAAATCCTGATATTATGAAATACATTGTACTTCCATTATCCCAGCTTTTCCTGCATTCCTAGAAAGTAAAATAAGTTCAGTTTTACTTAACATTTAACACATTTTTTTTTTCTTTTTGTTGGGCGTGGGGCTTGAACTTTGGGCCAGGGCACTATCCCTGATCTCTAGGAATGGATACGATCCCTGAGTTCTTAGCTCAAAGTGTTTGCTTTACCACTTGAGGCACAGCACCACTTTTTTGTTTTCTGGTGGTTAATTGGACATAAAAGTCTCATGGACTTTCCTGCCTCCGATGGCTTTGAACTGGGTTCCTCAGAAATCAGCTTCCTGGGTAGCTAAGATAATAGGCGCGAGCCGCTAGTTTAACCAATTTTTTTTTTTTAGGTCCAGTCGTGGGGCCTGAACTCTGGGACTGGGCGCTGTCCCTCAACTCTTCAGCTCAAGCCTAGCGCTCTACCACCTGAGCCACAATGCCACTTCCAGCTTTTTTCTTTTTGTTTATGTGGTGCTGAGGAATAGAACCCAGGGCCTCAGGCATGCAAGGCAAGCGCTCTACTACTGAACCACCTTCTCAGCCCATTTAACCAATTTCTTTATCCTATTCTCAACCCCCTTTAGCCAGAAATCTAATCCTAATCATAATTTGATGTAACACCAAATGGTTAATATAAGAAAATTGTCTAGATTTTATTCAATCACACTTTATTTTTGCTTCTACTTCTTATTGGAAAACTAAATTTTACCGTAAAGCTTATTCTTCCCTAACCCTAACCAGAACAAAAAAGTAACTCACACTTTAAGCCAAATTATATCTGAATGTTTAATGTTACAGACACTGGTGTTCATTCATTCTAACCTGATGCCATTCATTATTCTTAAAATATGTTGCAGTTTTACACCTTTTTATATCTTAAATCTTATTTACACCTTACTTATATACACCTTTTTATAACTTACATCTTTTTCTTATTCTAACCCCAGCTCTAACTGGAACACCTTTCCTAATCCTAAGTCTACATATAACTGAATCATATTGTTAATAGCACACCTCTATTGCACATTTATTCTCTTGCTCAGCATATATATAGGTCTAAATTTTACTTGCATTTTGAGCATAAATTTTTAAGTGTTTTTCTATGTCCTGTCAGGTTTTCTTTGTTTTTTTTTTCTTTTTTTTTGTTTTTTTGTTTTTGTTTTTGTTTTTTGGTCAGCCGTGGGGCCTGAACTCTGGCATTGGGCCCTGTCCCTGTGCTCTTCAGCTCAAGGTGAGCGTTCAACTGCTTGAGCCACAGCGCCATTTCTGGTTTTCTAGTGGTTTATTGGAGATGAGTCTCAGGGACTTTACTGCTGGGCTGGCTTTGAACCATGATTCTCAGATATCAGCCTCTTTATTAGCTAGGATTACAGGCGTGAGCCACCGGCTCTTGTCTTCATTTTTTTTTTAATTTTATTTTATTGTAAAGATGCTTTAAAGAGGGATTAGTTACATGTGTAAGGTAATGAGTACGTTTCTTGTTGAGCATTATTAGCCCCTTCTTTTTTGTTCTCCTACTCCCCTACTTCTCTTACTCCTCCCTCCCCATGGTGTAAAGTTCATTTTTGACATATTGTCTTGTGACTATCATTGTTGCAATGTGTCATCCTGTGCTGAAGTTAAATTTTCTATTTATCTAACCCTAATTCTAATTCTGTCTGTGATCCTAACCCTAACTATAATAATAATGATAGCTCAATTCAGAAGTTAACAAAAAATATTCAAGTTTTTATTCATCCTGTTAATCCACTGTCCTTCTTGAATGAAGTTGCAGTTTAGCTTAAATCTTTTTTTCCCCCAAATTAGATTATATGTGCTTATATAAAGATGTAATTTTATGTAAAACACAGAAGATTTTTGGGAGTAGGAGTAATGAAAAGGAAATAGAGGGAGTAAAATCAAATGCTTTAAATATATTATGGAATTGCCACTTCTGACAATTAATAACCATTAACAAAATAACTAAAATTTAATAAAAAACACACTGCCTTCTAGCGTTCTTTAAGAGAGCCATGATATGTCTTGTGAATAAAATACTGTGTTAGGTAAACTTTGTTCTTGCATATTTTATATTATTATTGGCCAATTATTTAACTTAATCAACACAATAAGATTCCATGACAAAAAATATTAAACAATTACTTAGTAATTGTTTGAGAAAGTTATAATCATGAGTTTTAGGAAACTAAATTTCTATTTCCTTACAAAGCAATGATTTAGGTTTACTAATCTAGTACTTCTAGTAAGTTTAGAGAACATAACTGACATGAAAATCAACTAACTGTACATCTTGTTTCTTGAATGAGTGATATTTTAAACATTGTCTTTTATTAGGTTTAGTTATCAAAATAAATGCAATTTTATCTCCTTTCAGAACAAGTACTTTCCCTGCAATGAAATGTATTAGTATAGTCAGGTGTTTAAAAGCTAAATTTTCTATGTTTGATATGAAGCTATACATATTCAGAATGACACGATTTTTATATTTGTAAATGTCTAACCTCTGGGATTTTTGCTTCATCAATATAAATTATCTCATGAGGTTGTTGTGAAGACTCCAGTAACCAGTGTGGTCAAAAACATTTCCTGACTTCTAAATTTTAAATTTAATCATTTTAACCTTTGATTATATCACTTATTGTCTCTTCAGAGCAATTAAGCTAAAATAAATACTACTTTTTAATCATTTCACTTACATAGTAAATAATATCAACACACATCACAAAGTATTTCAGACTCATCAGATTTGGTAAACTTAGTGTGAAGAATGTAGAGAGTAGAAGGTTCTTATACTCAATATATATGTTTGGTTAAAGTAAATTAAATTATATATCTGGGTTTCTAATTTGAAGGTTAATCACATGGAAACAGGAAAATAATTTAAAAAGTAATTACTTTGGGACCATTTTTCTTCTTAAAATTATGAAGCAAAAATATCTCTAAGAAATATATCTTTCAATAAAATGTTTCAACCCTTTAGCAAAAGGGTTTATAAAGTTTATCTCAAATATAAATATATATATAAAGTTTATATATAAACTTCAATATAAAGTTTATCTCAAAATAGAAATTCTGCAACTAATCTAATGTATGTTTTCATGCACAAAATGCTGTGATTTCTAGTCTTGTTATATGATTTTAATTACATTTTTTAGTTGTGACATGATCTCTACTTATATTTATTACAAAATTTTGTAATTATGCAAATCATGCCTGTACACACTAATTTACATAAGATAATATTCAAACAAAATTATCTTTTTTCCTGTCTCCAACAGGGAAAGATGATGTGCTGAAGTATATTAAATGAAAGCACTCTAACAAAGAGTCTTTATAAAATCGACATTTGCAATATGAGGATGGGAACAGGAGCACTTTCTACTTGGCTGAACAGGAATTCTTGTTTCTACAGTACTTTCTTACCTATTAATCACACAGGGAAAGCCATATAATTTGAAGTTCATATGAAGGAATTACATTCCTAAAAGATGTGGCAACCCTGCTCAAAAGCTCCATCTTATCACTAGTTCTTTGTGCTTGTTGGCTGATCTATTTTTCTATCATATGTTTCATATTATCAAGCATAGTAGTAATTCAGCTGTAAGTACATTACAGAAGACTCCTGAAAATCACAGCTATTGCGGTGTAATAATCAGAAGAGAGATTATATTACTCTCCAATTCCTCCCTTTGGCCTTCAATATGCCAATTAATTTTCAAAATAATCATGTATGATATTTGTATATTTTTCCCTTTTTAGGGATTAAGCAAGTGCTTTTTGAAGCAAAAAGTGATGACAGTGGCATCAAAGCTCTGGTATGAGCACGTTGTCCCTAACAAGTAATGCTCTATGGGCTGCAAATATGGAAGCCACACTAAAATTCTCTACTCTCTCTGTCTCTCTCTCTCTGTCTCTCTGTCTCTGTCTCTCTGTCTCTCTGTCTCTCTCTCTCTCTCTCTCTCTCTCTCACACACACACACACACACACACATACAAACACACACACAGTTGTCACCCAGACACATCAGAGATCAGTTCCATTCCTTTATTATGATAGTTGATTGATGTTTGCTCCATTTCTTTATCTCGACTACAAGGTCTTGCCTGGACCTTTATCTTTCCCTGAAATCAAGTCTCTAGTTCTTAGTATACTGTGTATCTGTGTATTCATAATATGTTCCTCGCTGCTTCAGGCCAATTAACAATACCCTGAATACAGTATCCTCAAACTTGACATTCAAGACAAACTCCATGAATTTATACTACTGTTTCAAAATACTAAAATTTATTCGATCTAGAAACCAAGAAAACACCCACCTTGTTACTTTAGTAGCAATTAACGTCATGAAAGTAGAGGAATATAGAGCAAGAACTGAGGTAAGGGAATTGGAGTGTGTCTAAAATGTAGAATACTGGTTGTGTCTTACAGATACAAAATTATCATCTATAGGCTCATTTATTGAAAACTTGTCATCCTATATTGAATGCACAATTTACATACAGTTTTCCAGTTACTTTGCTTACCTATCACTTCTGATCACAAATCCTCTCATGAATTTTTATAGTATCTTTGAATAAATCACACAATTTGCATGTACTTATCATCTTAAGGAAAGACAGTCTGCTTTTACATCTTTCATTCTATATGACAAACCCTTATTTTTTTGTTTCCCTGTTTGCTGAATAAATGTATTCCTGGAAACAGGATATTCACATCTAATCTGGGTGTAATTTTCATTTTTAAAATTTGAAATATTATATAAACATTGTTGTGACTAGTCATTTTCTAAAAATGAGTGATATTCATGAACACTTATATTTTGGTGCCTTTAAGTAAATTGAGACTTGATGTGGTATGGTAGTTCTTGTGTCTAATTGACTTAACCATTAGATTATTCATGAATAAACATGTGCATTGCACTTTTTTATTTTTATATATAAAATAGTCCCCAAGGATTTACTTTAAAGTGATAAAGGGGGTTGTCTTCATGTTCCATACTTTATATTTATTTCAGTAAAAGTACTAGAAATACATGATGTTTACTAGATCAATTTAAAAGATGAGAATATATTTCTAAAGAGAATAGATTTATTGATTAAAATATAGAAAAGAGTAAAATAGTCAGGTTTCTTGCTTGAGAATGTATAAATTTCATATGAATGTAGCTCAAGATGAGAATCAGAGATAAATTCATATTAATATTATTGAGATTTCAATCACATATAAGCAATATAGGTATTTTAAGGAATTGGTCATTCAAAGCCTTAGATTCTTAATGGATGAAGAATGGTATTGAAAACAACAGAGGAAAACAATTCAACATGCAGATATTATGATTTTATAATACTAATATGAAAGAAATGGAGGTTTTGCCTTTCTGAAGAAGAAAATTTAGCCAGTAATTTCAATGTAAGGCATCAATTGTAATGGGTCTAAAGTCTTTTCCTCCAAGATATCCAAGAGTACTATACTCATTCTCTGGAGTAAATAAGTAATTATTTTAATTAGCTTTGCTTAATATTAACTTACTTGTAGCAAATACGTTAAAATATCTGCTCGCTTTCTTTCAATGTAATAACGTACATTTTTGTACCTGTACTCGAGTCACCCCCACCCTGAAGACCACCAGAGACCACGACCAATACAAATAACAAAGGAGTCGTTTATTTGCAAATTCGAGGTTGGTCCTCCACGCACTCAGTAACCAGTGAAGCTAAGAGGCCCCCAGCATAGAATCAGCACAGTTTTTATAGTATTGAACAAACAACTTTAAAGAAGTTTTACATGAGAAATTACACGATTGGCTAAAATTTTAAGCAAACTAAGCTATGCATATGTGATTGGTAATATTATTATTGATGTTATTGATGGGAATTGTCTGGCCACTGGGTCACTGTGTCCTGCAAGGCCACCCAGTGTTTGGTCAACGCATCTGGAGAAAATTCCTGTGGCTTTCCCAAGGATAGTTTATGTCTCAGTTGTCTGGGAATTGTTTTTTTGTGTCATTTCTGGGTAAAACCCATGGTTATTTTTATAATTCATACCTCACAAGATGGTTGCTAGTGTGTAATGGAGTTACTTAGGCCTTCATTGTGCCTCTTTATGCTTTAGGCTCTTCATTTCTCCCCTTTCTAATATGCACCTTAAGGGCCAATCATGGTCCTTACGGGGCTGCACTATATCTTTTGTCAGGAATCAGTTGATATTGTGTTCTCAATACCATCAGCTGCATGTTATTAACGCATTCCTTAACAAACATCACTAGTAGATTGACAACGCAAAGCCTTACTGTGAACACAAGTACCAGAATGATAATGGGGCCATCAGATTGGATATTAAGATGGTTATCCAAGGGGAATAATTAAACCATGATTCAAACCATCCTTCTTGTTTTTCTCTATCTCTTTTTCATTTTGCTAGTCCATCTCTTACTTTAGCTAAAGATTCTTTTACAATTCTGGAATGATTGGCGTAGAAGCATCACTCTTCCCCGAGGGCAGCACATAGACCTCTTTGTTGTAAGAAAATTAAGTCCAGCTCCCATCTGTTCTGTAACACTACCACAGCTAAGGAGTCATGTGATTTTTGAAGGTAGGCTATAGTGTTTTCCAGGTTTTTGATATCCTCAACTATAGTGGCAAGAAGGCTAACGTAAAATGTTCTCTGAGTAATTAGGGATGCCACCCAAGTTCCTAGTCCAGCTAAGCCCACTAGAATCTCAACTGTTACTGCTGTTCCTATTTCTTTTTTAGCTTTTCGTGGCCAATAGCTTGCTGCAGACATCTTTTTAATCATGTCTTCCTGAGAATGGTAGAGCAGTTGTGGGATAAGTTGTACTATGACACAAAAACTGTTAGTCCTATTTCAAACTTCTAAATGGACGCAGGGGGTTAGGCTAGTTGAACATGCCCACCAAGCATCTTGAGGAGGTAATAGGTATCCCTCCTCTGGAATCCATTCTTGAGTCTGATTACTTAAGTGAGTAAAGTTAGTTGGTAATCGTTCCACACATAACTCTTGTCCTATAACTGTCTGTAGAATAAGTTTTGCTTCCTTTTGTTCCCACCTGCATGATTTACTTGTTTTAACATTAGTCACATTCTATATCAAGGCAATACTCTCATAAAATGGAGGTCTCATTCAGAACACATCCAACCAGAGCTTGTAATATCAGCACAGGTCTGATTGATCACATTGTAAGTTTGAACCAACAGCTGCCATAGGGAATCCTCTGCCCAGGGGATGCACTCCCCACGTCTAGTCTCTCTTTTTCGAAGGAGATGGGGTCACTACAGCCCAGGGCTCTTTCTTGTTGTCTACTTTGGGCTTACGGCAGAGATTGGTTTTGGTCCCATTGCTGAAGGGGAATAACTGGCTGTGGCAATTGCTTGTAGGGTTATGAGAATGCCATCATGTGTCTCTCCCCATCTGTACAATCTTAGTCCCCAAGTCTTTCCAAATTCCCATCCTAGGGCTTGTTTACCCTTGTCTGTGAACTGAACTTGCACTCTGGCATCATACTCCTGGGAGACCCTAATTTGTTTACGTACAGACATCCCATTAAAATGGATGGCCATTGGTCCTGGTTTGTTAAACATAACAAGGTCTCCTCCTTTTCCTTTCCATTTTCCTGAGGTACTTGTTTTACAGCCCCAGCTCTTACAGTAAAAGTCCTCTGGTCCTCCCACAATTACTAGTCCTTCCTTGCCCTGGGCATACATACCATTGCCTCCATCTACATTTCATAAACTTATGTCCTTCTCATACACTATCAGCAAGCTGACACAAGTTTAATGTAAGCTTGTCGGGGAACCATAGGGACAGTCCCTCTTTCATGGCCAAAGGTAAACGTTTACCCATTACCTGATTACTAACAGTCTAAGTCCAATTATATGGGCAGTGGGGATTGCCGGCACTTACTACTATGCTAATACAATTTCCACTTAAGATATACACCAATAACCAATTCATGACTAAGTCCTTTTACGGTTCAATTTGAGCTTTAAAGGATTTTCTTTGGAGCACAAGACTTGGCACACTGGGTCCTCAACGAGATCTGCTATAGTATCTGCAGGCTTTGCATGAGAATGGTGGATCCAGGTAGTGATGCCATCGACTTTGAGGGCCGTTGGAGTCATCAAGACGATCACATAAGTTCCTTTCCACCTCGGCTCCAGGTTTTCCTGTTGGTGTCTTTTCACCAGGACCCAGTCTCCAGGGTGGAAGTGATGTGGGATTGGTGGAGGGCCCAACTTGTACAGCACCTTCAGTCCATCTGTAAGGAGAACAAAATTTCTGAGTAATCATCTTCTCTAAGCAACTGTTCTAACAAATTAAGAATTTTGGGAAAGGGGCACTCCGAATACAATCTCATAAGGAATTGCATACACTGTATAAGGCAAAGTAAAGGAGAGTTACCCAGTCACCGCCAGTCTCCATGGTCAATTTGTTCAGGGTCTCTGTTAGAGTTCTATGCATCCTTTCCATCTTTACTGAACTTTGGGGTCTACAAGTACAATGCAATTTCCAATCTCCCCCAAGAGTACTTGCAAGTCCCCGACTTACCTTGGACAAGAAAGCTGGTCCATTATCTGATCCTATCATAATAGGGAAGCCAAACCTGGGTAAGATCTCTTCTAGTAACTTCTTAGCCACCACTTGTAACGTTTCATGCTTTGTAGGAAAGGCTTCTACCCATACAGAAAAGGTA
This sequence comes from Dipodomys spectabilis, assembly GCF_019054845.1. Taxonomy (NCBI): domain Eukaryota; kingdom Metazoa; phylum Chordata; class Mammalia; order Rodentia; family Heteromyidae; genus Dipodomys; species Dipodomys spectabilis. Next base: position 607,579 of record NW_024870819.1, on the reverse strand, counting down.
TCTATGAAAACTAACATGTTTATATCCATACTTGCCAAGTTTACTTTCCGTGAATTCCACTTTCCAGTAAGTTCTGGGTCTATCTCCTCTTATTTGACTGCCTGTTCCTCTCTGGTTCTTCCTTTCATTTGTCAGTTGACATGCCTTACGGTCCCTGACAATCTGTTCTATTTTAGCATGACTATTTTTGATCCTAAGTCCAGCATTTCTCACCAGATCTTGCATCTTCCTAGCACCCACGTGGGTGCTTTGATGCAACTTAAGCAGTACTTTCCTCCCTAACTACTTGATAAGATAATGATGCTCCTAGAATCTCTCCACCAACCATTTAGGCATTGTGCCATCAGCAGTTGATCAATCCATTTCATGTCCTCAGTGGTGTATATTGGAGTGTCCAGAAGAGTTCTTGTACCAGAGTCTGGGAGGTTAATCATCATTATAGATTACCTTTGTATTGCCAACTTCCAGGCTGTTCTGTCGGCCAGGTTATTGCCTTTACACACAGCATCTTTAGGTATTTTATGTCCAGGGCAATGAACAATGGCTAACTTAGGCAGCCAAACAGCAGTAATTAAAGGCAAGATTTCATCTTTATTTTTGATGACTTTTCCTTCAGCTGTCAGTAATCCTCTTTCTTTGTAAATAACTCTGTGTACATGAGACATTGCAAATGCATACCGACTGTCAGTGTACACAGTTAGTCTTTTGTTCTTTCCCAGTGTTAGAGGTTGGGTCAGGGCTATTAACTTGGCTCTCAAGGTTGATGTGCCTACTTGTAGAGGTTCAGCCCAGACTACATCAGTCTCAGTCACTACTACCGCTCCCGCATAACTCTGTCTCTGATGAACAAAGCTGCTTTCATCTGTAAACCACATGAGTTCAGCGTCTGGCAACAGCTGGTTCCTTAAGTCCTCTTGGATATTATGGCCTTGGGCCAGGATCTCTGACAGTTATGTAGCAGCATGTTTAGGTCCGGATCTGGTAGCAGAGTCGCCGGGTTGAGAGCCGAGGGAGCCTGTAAATTGATTCTGAGAGGGTTGATTAGCAGTCCTTGGTAATGGGTTAATCAGGCATTGCTGAGCCACCGATCTGGTGGTTGCTTTAACAAACCCTCAATAGTGTGTGTGTGGGGGGGGTGGTCACATAGAGTTACTTTCCCATGGTTAGCTTATCTGTGTCTTTTTCCATCAGAGCAGTAGCCGCTATCATTCACAGACATTATGGCCATCCTGCTGTTAGTGAGTCTAATTTGTTTGACAAGTAAGCTACTGGTCTCCTCCATAGCCCAAATATTGGGTTAGGACTCCTTTTGCTATCCCATTATGTTCATTCACATATAAGTTAAAGGATTTAGTGGCATCAGGGAGTCCCAACACTGGAGCTGATAATAAGGCAGCTTTTATCTGTTCAAAGGCTCGTTCAGGTTCTTCTGTCCATTGAGACAGTTGCTTCTCCTTGGTAGCCTCGTAAAGAGGTTTAGCCAGCTCCATAAACCCGAGAATCCACAGACGGCAAAAGCTGGCTGATCCCCAAAACTCCCTTAATTGGTGCTGTGACCAGGGTGTTGGAAATTTAAGGACAGTTTCTTTTCTGGCTTTCATGAGCCACGACTGCCTCCTTTCAATAAATAACCCCAGTAAGTTACCTCTGATTTGCAGGTTTGAGCTTTCTTGGCCGATGCTCGTTAACCAAGGTTTCCCAAAGTCTGGAGTAAATTTCTGTTCCTTGCATGCATTCTTCATCGGTTTCAGTGGCAATTAATAAGTCATCCACATGTTGCAACAAAGTCAGACCAGGTTGGCTTCCCCTAAACTCACCCAAGACCTCATGCAGAGCTTCATTAAAGAGTGCTGGTGAGTTTTTGAATCCTTGAACGAGCCTGTCCAGGTCAGTTGTCTGTTGATACCTCCTTTGACATCTGTCCACTCAAAGGCAAAGAGATCTTGAATTTTGGGTGCCAAGGGTAGGCTGAAAAAGGCATCTTTTAAATCTAATATCGTATACTACTGCTTATTTGGAGGCAGGGTGCTCAGGAGAGTGTAGGGTTTGGGTACAGTAAGGTGAATTTCCTTTACCCTTTTATTGACTTCCCTTAAGTCCTGTACTGGCCTATATTCATTACACTTGGGCTTGCAGATCGGTAGCAGGGGAGTGTTCCACACCAACTGGCAGGGTCACAATATACCCAGTTCTAGCAAACACCTAATGTGGGGTGTTATTCCATCCATGCCACATGGACATAGGGTACTGAACCCTAACTGGGTCTGCCCCTGGTTTTACCTCGATGAAGAAAGCTGGTCTATGTTTCGCTAGTCCCACTCCGCCAGTCTCTGCCCAACCTTCCAGATACCTTTCCAGCCAATAGGTGATTTCTTGTTCAGGAGGCTGGGGTGGAGCAACCGGTACTCATCTTCCAGGTCCAGAGTCAATACTTGTATTGGTCTTCCTTGAGCATCCTCCACCTGGGGGCCTTCTGGATAGAAGTGAATCTGTGCCTCCACCTTGATTAATAAGTCTCTTCCTAAAAAGGGATAAGGGCTTTCTGGAATAACCAAGAATGAATGGGACACTGGTCCCATCCCCAGGTTCACTCTTCTTTTGGTGGTCCATGAGTATTGTTTAATCCCCATGACTGCTTGCACCCAAAAGGTTTTATTTGAGATTTTTCATTGAGGCTTTATTAAAGCCGAGTATTAAGCCTGGCTATCCATTAAAAATTTTACTGGAGTCCCCTCCACTTTTAGCGTTACCCTGGGTTGAAGGAGGGTAACTGAACCCTGAGGTCCCTATTCATTATTAGCAAGACTGTTAACCATTAGTGTCCAGGTTCTATGCAGCTGGCACTGCTTTGTTCAAAGTTCCCTTTTCTTAGGACATTCTTTGGCCTAATGCCTATTTCTTGGCAGTAAGTGCACTGATCTCTGCATAGTCCTCGACTATTTGGGCCTTGTAGGGTTTCCTTCCTTGCAAGACCATGTATAATTTAGCCAAAATGGTATGATTGCAGGCTGCTGCCCTGAGACACGCCATTAGAATCTTGCGATAGACCCATTATCTCCCCCTAACTTCTGCCGTGTTTTAGTCCCAACCGTTGCTTGGAGCCTGGTTAATGGAAAAGATGCATTGATTAAATTAGGATTAGCAGTAGGCTGCCCATCATCACCAGGAACTAGTTTCTTGGCCTCGGTTTGAATCATTTCTCTTTCTTTCAAGATGAGCAAGACCCAACATAACTGCTGGCAATCATCCCTGGTCGGCAGGTGCATGAACATTACACTATCTAGGAGAGAAATCAAATCTTTGGGATTATTTCAAAATTCTGCATTTTGTGTTTTCCAATTATATAAGTCACTCATTGAGAAGGGCCAATAGTGAAGTCGGGGGTCTCCAGTTTCATCCAGTCGTCCAATTTCTCTGAGCGGCAGAATCACTGTGGTGTCAGGGAGTCTCAGGCTGGCAGCTCTCTGAATGTGACCACAAGTTCTTACTGCTGGCCCATCCAAGTTGCTGCTGGCTCCTTGATCCTTGCCTCCTGCTGCCTCCTCTTGCTCCATGGGGGGTGGAGGAGGCAGCAGTGAAGGGTATGGGGGGAGATCGGAGTCTAATGAGAGAAGAAGATCCTCACTCCCTTCTTGTAAAATGGGGTATTTGGGGACTGAGGGGGTAGTTGACGTATCTTTTATTGATGCTAAAATCTTGTTTTTATCCACAGAAAGGGGTAGAAAGGGAGACAGACACTTTGGGGGGTTCCTAGACCAAATTCTGCATACTAAAGTATAGGGAATCTGATCGGGGTTCCCTGTGCTATCTGTTAAAAAAAAAACCGTTTAACCTTCCAAATAGTATTTAGACCAAAAGTTCCTTGGTGGGGGGGGGGGCATCCAACCTCAAAAGTAGGCCACTCTGACTTATACAAAGTAAGTAATTTTTCTTTTTTAACTTCAACATCTAAATTGTTAACTCTTTCCTTATCATCTTTAAAATTAGCTGTCAGAAAGGTAAGAGGTATACTTTGGTTCTGACCCATTTCAACATACATCAATCCAAACACAAGACCAGAAAAAAGGAGGAAGGCAATTACAAATGTCACAAAATGAAACAACTTGTGCTTTCGGGGATTTAGGATATAACCACAACTCAGAGTGTCCCAAGGAGAAAAGTGTGGATTGGTTGGCCTGTCTCCAATCCCAAAGGGGTAGAGGGAGATACTTGATGTTTCAGCAGTGTCATCTGGTAAAAGACTACCCTACTCCCTCTTTGCTTCAAGTAGGCCAACTTTCTAAGACAAATTTCGCCCTTCGAGGAGGAAGACAAGAGCGTCTGAAAGAGAAAGTAATTATTGTTGGACAAGGAACAGAACAAAGAGTAACAATTTTAAATGGAGGCGAATAGAGTTTCCAGACATCCACGTCAGAATGAATGTGAAAGAGGAAATGTTCCACGAAAGCCACAATACAGACAGACACACAGACATTAAGACAAGACACATTAACAGCATGTGCATGGTAGTCTGTCAGACAGAAAGTGATGGATTACAGACAGGAAAACTCCCAAATGTCCGCACTAGTGGACAGTCTACCTTGTAAGCTATCAAACAGAAATTGGCAGGCTACAGGCAGGCCCAAATGCCCGCACTAGTGGATAGTTTACCTCTCCAGGGCATCCAGAGGATGTCTCCCACTGGTTCTGTTGGCTGCTTTATAGTGCATCCACCAAGATTTCTTGCCAACTCCAATACCCAAACTGCAAGCTACAAAAAAATACCATACATGGGGCTGGGAAGGTGACTCAGTGGTAGAGCACTTGCCTTGCATGCATGAGGCCCTGGGTTTGATTCCTCAGCACCACATAAGCAAAAAGGAAAGAGCTGGAAGTGGCGCTGTGGCTCAAGTGGAAGAGTGCTAGCCTTGAGCTGAAGAGGGGAGGGACAGTGCCCAAGCCCAGAGTTCAGGCCCCACGACTGGACCCACCTCCCAAAAAAAATACCGGATAGTTACAAAGGGGCAATGCCTTAATTACCAACCGTTCTTTGCTATTCCCTGATCAGGTGTCAGGGTGGGCTTATGAGGGAGATCCCGGATGCGCACCTATCTGTTGTACCTGGATTCAAGACCCACCGAAGACTACCAGAGACCACAACCAATTCAAATGACAAAGGAGTCGTTTATTTGCAAGCTCGAGCTTGGTCCTCCACACACTCAGTAACTGGTGAGGCTAAGAGGATCCAAGCACAGAATCAGCACAGTTTTTGTAGTATTGAACAAACAACTTTAAAGAAGTTTTACATGAGAATTTACATGATTGGCTAAAATTTTAAGCAAACTCAGCTATGCATATGTGATTGGCTAATATTATTATTGACATGTTATTGACAGGATTTCTCTGGCCACTGGGTCATTGTGTCCTGCATGGCCACCCGGTGTTGGGTCAACGCATCTGGAGAAAATTCCTGTGGCTTTCCAAAGGATAGCTTATGTCTCAGTTGTCTGGGAATTGTTTTTCTTTTTGTGTCATTTCTGGGTCAAGCCCATGGTTATTTTTGTAATTCATACTTCACAAGATGGTTGCTGGTGTGTAATGGAGTTACTAGGCCTTCCTTGTGCCTCTTTAAGCCTTAGGCTCTTCAGATTTCATATTATTACTGTCTCTTCATACATGCCTGAAATCACTATTTCAAAGTAACACAAACAGAAAAACAAAAATACCCTGATAAAACCATCACAAATCCTAAATTATGTGAAAAAATTCACAATATAAAAAATAAACCTGAGGAAGAGGAAAAACAATGGCAGAATAACAACAGAAAATTACGCTAGCTCTCTCTAATGAAACAGAGATTTAGAGTCCTAGCAGGTACTCCACTTCTAGAGGATCACACCAAGTCAGCTATAATTATATGTAGATATAGAATCCAAAAGAAGATATTATACTGTCTTCACAAGCACACAAAAATCTAGGAAAAGTTACCCAGCCAGGAAAGTGACTGCTGTGACTGTGTTGGCCAACATACTCAAAAGCACAAATGTAGTGTGGAAATAAAAGGTCCACGTGGAAAAACATCACGAACAGAGTCAGTCATATTTAAACACAGACACAATTCACCTTATCACTGGACAGTCAGAACTGTCATTGGAACCACAAGTATTAACATCACAACATCTCATCACAACTGATCTCTTCTCCTGCACTTAATGGTCTAGACAAAAACCTAATTCCAGAAAAAAAAAATCACAACAGAAGACCAAAGCAACACCTGGCAAATCAACCAAGAACATAGATAGTCACCTGTTAAGATCATAGATCCCACAAATGAAAGCCAAGAAATCTTCCAAATGGACAGAACAAATCAGAAAAATATGAGGAAAGTGATGCCAAGGTAATATAATTCACACAGTAAATAAAAAGGCATTAGAACAGACAATCAAGGACCTAGAAGATAGTTTTCAAAATACATTACAAATACTGCTGAAAAATATAGTTAATGAAAAGATACAAAACCTCTACAAGGAAACTTGTGGACAAGATGAGCCCTACCAAAGATTAGCAAAATAATTCATGGAGACTCCAAACAGAAAGAAAAATAAATTCTGAGAAAGCAAGAGTGTCCAAGGAAAAAAATAGATACCTAGTTAAACGATATGAGAGAAGTCACAGCTAAAACCCATATCCCCCAGCCCCCCACCCAAAGAATAGTTTAAAAAAGTCCATACAAGATCTAAAAAAAGCTTTACTAAAGAGATAGAAGCCCTAAAATATAACCAATTATAAAAAAGGAAATAAAAATCAAAATAGAATGTCTCCACAGAAATAGATGATATAGATGATAATCTCAGGGATCACAGACAGAATAGGTCTAATAGGAAAGAGGAAATAATCATTTAGAACAAATCCAAGAAATAAGAAATGATCTTGCTGGAAGTTCAAGACTCAGAAGATCAAATTGGGGGAGATAAGTATCAAGAAGATGAAGAGCAGGAAACTAAATGGATGGGAAACATATTACAGAATTCTAGCAAAGATCATTCCAAATATCCAAAGAGATAGGCTCATTCAGAGAAGAGAAGCCTTTAGAACACCAGAGAATACCAGAACAGAACAAACCACCACCACGTCATAATCTATTAGAGGATCATTAGAGACCAAAGAAAGGATTCTTAAATCTATCAGGAGAAAAGACGGATTATTTATAAAGGATATACAGTCAGAATAAATACAGGTTTCTTAGCTGATATGGTCAAAAGGAGAGCCTGGCATGATATATGACAAACATTAAAAGCAAGCAACTACCAACCATGATTATGGTCCCAAGCCAAACTCTCCTTTACATTAAAAGGATATGTAAAAATATTTCATGACAAAGAAAACTTGAAACAATGTATCTCTACCAATCATCAGGATAGAAGTTATTCAAATATATCCTACATAGAGAAGATCAAGAAGAACAGGAACTGGTTATATAAAATGTTCCCTACCCGAGAACAAGGTAAATATATTAAGAGTAGATGAGGCACAGCCCCTAACAGCAGGTGCATAACATAGCAGGACTTATCAGATATTTCACAGTCTTAACCTTTAATAT